>NC_025999.2:8644230-8654230 GCF_000442705.2 Elaeis guineensis | reverse complement strand
AGTTAAGGCCTTCAGAGAAGAGTCAATGCAATTAGGTAACCACTGGTGGATGCAAACATAACTGTCAACCTCATCTCAACCTACTTCATTGAGACTTCAAATACTTGGATTAAATAACCCTTTGGGAAGGTCCATGTTCCCATTTGATGAGGGTGATGAACCCAAATCACAGTCAGCAAAGGAAATTACTTAACCAGGTTCTATCGGAGAAGACAAATGCACCCTAAGAGACCTTTGGAGATGTGAATCCAGCTCGGTTCAGTGTCCTATTACAAACAGCACCAGGCTTTAGCAAGATTAAGATCTCATCAGCTGAAAGCACCACCATATTAAATAGTCTGTACAAAATTTTGACAATCCTTCAGGAAAATATATGGCTCTTGTAATGGTATGAGACATCTCAAACTGTTGGTCTCCGAAGGACCACATATGAAAGAGCTGAAAGAGTGCAAAGGAATCATGTTGTACAAGTGATGTGTGGTTTCAGAGGTGATATGTCTGATGTGGGGATTGACAAATTTTTAAATATCGATCATCTTATTAAAATTTTCAGAAATGGGATGCTTAATCTTTCTATGGAACTGTACTTGTGTAGAAAGTCGTTCTTGACATCATGGAAATTATCATTGGAAAAGATTAGAACATAGTTAATCTAGAAAACAGCATTCACCATCACTTATTATAGATTAACAACTGCTGCTAGCTCAAGAAAATTTCATGCAAGTGGAATAGAGAAATCAAGGCTTTAATCAACTTAATACTGAGCTCATTCAACCATTCAAAAATAAAAAGAGGCAGGTCAACTCATAGGCCATTGTTATTTAACATAACCTACTTATTGATGGGTGAGCTTCTACTAAGATCCTGACTAATTTGTTGCTGAAACCTTTAGTAACAGTGAATCACCTGGTTTACCATGCAGAAGCCAAACCATTATTCACTTTATTACTTCAAATAAAACTGTGTTTTGAGCAAAGAAAGAAGAGAAACAGATATTCATCACTTCAAAAGATTAGAGGCCTTAAACTAGTGAAGCCACAAATGCACCAGATTAGCATTTCGTCACAGGGTTGCATTTAATTTTCTTGCATGATTAGAAGATTTGTAAAACATTATATATGTATCCAATGAGATCAGCTAGCGATCAGTTGACAGAAAGTCTGAAATATCAGCTTAAATGACAGCATAGGATTCTTTTTAATCAAGTTGGACATTCATGAAAACGACTTAGAAGAGAGGTTGCTGGTTTTGCTGTTTACTTGCATCAAATGCAGCAGGTTTTCAGATTTCACACGAGCAGAGTTGAAACATCGGTACGACTCTGATTAAAGAAATGATCAGGTAATGCATGCACTAGTGGAAGTCAAACATTATAGGCAGTAAGCTGATGACCAGTTGCCTAAGTCGCCTAATCCTTTATGCAACTGATCACATCTCCTTTCTTTCTAAATTGTGGAGGAGAATGAATCAATAAAAGCTCATCCAAGTACCTGCTGTAGCCACGTAAGACCTCGTTCTAAAATATCAAATTGTCAACTCATTGCGTTCCTTGATGGATGCTAGACTTCTTCTTTAATGATTTCAAGCTGCTCGTGGGCGCGTTTCCTAATAGGAAAAAAAAAAACAAACATGTAGATAGAATTGGTCGAGGTATGACGATATGTGATAGAAACAATCAAAATTACTCTTCATGGTCTAGTGTTTTAAGGTAACACCTTCAAGCACTTGATCTGAAAGCCATCATGGTACTAATCAGGTCCAAAATGAACAATATATACTTGTTCACCACCGAATTTGGCAAGTGAAACTTACATAAAGCTAATTAAATATAGGAGTCTCAGAGAGATGACTTCTTTTGCATCATTCATTTGCGAGCAGAAGTTGCTCATTTGATAAGTTTACACAGTAAATGAGCTCAGACCTCCCACCATCTTACAGCACAACTAACTCAGAGGCACCACTCAGAGAACACCACCAGTATGTTTGATCATCAAACTTGCTCTGCATGCAAAACCACAACCATTGAGAAAGCTTGGTCGATTTCTTTTCCCCCTTTAATAAATTTTAAAAAAGCCTATGTGGTACCAGGGTTCTGAGTACAGCCATCACCAAGAAAAAAACAGTTTCAGAACACTTGAAAAAGATAGAGGCTCTGATTGAATTTGATGAACACTTTTCAATATAAGCCATCACAACTCTGTGAATAATTGAGTTCTTAGTCCATAATTGAGTTCTTGAATAATTAAGTAAAAAGGAAAGATTCCGCATGAAGATGCCAATGCCATTAACTATGATCCATAATTTATTGGATAGGTCATATAATTACAACTAATCAATGGTCATGCCATAAACTTCCCTATTCATGTCAAATCTGCTGCGAAGATTTTGCTTATTGTTCTAGCTGATTAAGACGATTTAGAGACTTTTCTGATGATAAAGATATTGTCTCTATGAGGTTCTGTGTGGCATAAAATAACACAATGCACGTGTGAACAGATGCGGTCAGCAGCAGGTGAAGATATACAGGAAAGCTACTGATTTCCATTGATCATTATCTTAAGTTTCAAGAATCAAAGTTAGTAAATAATTGACAGTTTGAACAATAAAACCAAAAAGGCACCACCAGTGCCTGTGGTCTGTGCTTGGTAGGTGGTAATATGAGCATCTCACTCCAGCAAAATTAAACATCATTCTGAAAGGTTTTGGGTCAGTGCAAAATGAGGCAAAAGGTTTATAACTGAGATTTCAGTTTCCACATTTGAATGCTTGTGACTCAGAGTACCTTAAGATACACTCATGATCATACGTCATATCCTATAGTATCCTATTCATCAAAATAAAATTAAGTACGGAAATCACGTAATGAATACCCTGGATTCTCGACAGGTTTGGACCATAGAGTGCTGTGCAATGCCCGATGACCACCGTTAGGAGATGGACGGCCATCAGCAGTGACGTGTAATGTACACAAGGTCGCCTTGTTTAATAGTCATCCTTCTTCTAATGCACTGCCGTTCAAATCATGCACCGCAGAGGATCCATGCTCCATATTCAAAACTCTTTCTAATTTCACCCATTAAAAAAAAAGATAAAAAAAATAAAAAAAAAAAAGCAAAAGATGCTGCACTTCTGTAGTACTAAAACATCCATGTATCTATCAACACTGAATAACCATTGACACAAATTTATCGTCTGTGCACAATGGGTATGAATCACAAGATGCATGTCATGAAATAGCATATGGAACCTTTAAAAAGGACATGCAACATTTACCAATACAATCATCAAGAATGGGTTTCTATATAATATCCATAAATACTAACTATCAATACAATTTTATCCACCTTTGTGCAATGGGTATTGTTACGGACAAAGATTCGGCCCGTCATGTGAGGTTTTGTTCGCTCTGACCCATGGGCCTCATGGTTTTGCCCTTTAAAAAGTGTCTCATATGAAAATGATTTTTTTCTCCTTATAAGCGCGAGTCCTCCTTGACTCACAATCGATGTGGGACTATTGGTACCCTCCACATTATTAGAACCACAATAGAGCCTCCTAGTCAAAGAGGACTCCAATTTGTACAGTTTGAAGAGCCTCACAGTCAGCCGAGGCGGACTTCGACCCCTACCTAGCATGCTATTGTTGCAGGGACTCGGCCCGTCATATGAGATATTATTCGCTCTGACCTATGGGCCTCATGGTTTTATCTTTTAAAAAGTACTTCACATGGAAAGAATTTTTTTCTTCTTATAAGCGCGAATTTTTCTTGACTCACAACTGATGTAGGGCTATTGATGCCTTGCATATTATTAGAACCACAACAAATATGATTCACTACTTATGAAACCTGTACAGTTATACACATACAGAAATCAAATATCATCATATTACATGGTTTTGAACATCGGTATTACGCCTTGGATGTTAAATTATATTGCGCAAGACCACTATGACCCGAAAAATCAACCATCATATGTCGAGAGATATGGTGGTGTAACACAGTTTATCATGTAATAATTAATATCCCATGACAAACCAAATTAAATCTGTCTCAATTAAAATGCCTTAGGCCTTGTATGATGATGTGGAGGAAAACTATTACATGGCAAGTTCATATTGGATAATACCAAAGTAATTAGAGAGAACGAGCATGTTAATACCTTCTTTGCATTAACTATGTGCAAATCCTCTGCAAACATAAGATGAAGTGCTCAAGTGAGATCAAATGTTTAGAAAATTATCAGTCAATTTTGGACAATAGATTCTCCTTCTCTTTATTCTTTGGTATGAAGAACATTATTTATAAAGATTAGCACAAGAAAAGTTGATATAGAAAATTAATGGAATAGTACATATATCAGATCACACAAATAAAGAAGCTTCAATGTTTCCATCTAGTATAGGGATCACAATAATCCATCAAATCTTTGCAATCCCATGTACCTCATGCCAACTTCTAATATAAAACCCATCTTGGCCCATCACTAGGAGCAATTTGCTTTACAAAAGTTGCCAACTAACCCACTCAAAACAAATCTCTCTTAGTGACTCTATCACAGAGATCTACTTTTCTTTCTTGCCCTGGTCCATGTTAGGAGGTTTTGTCTGTTGCCCTGCATCAGCTACAGTCCAAGACATTCTCTAGGCCTCATCAGCCACAAAGGTGGAATCTTTTTTATTTTTGTAACAAATAAAAAAAAAATCAAGGATCAGCATAATGTAAATTAACTCATGAGTAAGTATTCAAAATAATTAAATAATATAATTTAGAAATATATCAAATATATATAAATATCAAATAATATTTGTACAAACTAAGTAGGAAAAAAACTTTTATAAAGGCAATCTAGATATTTTAATTTGGACAACAAATCCACCTAAAAACTGAGCCAAGTTACATTTTGCATTACATCTACAAAGCTCTATTCTTTTGAATTGAACAGGACCTCCTCCTGTGGACATTACTTACAGGTGCCTGTTAAGGTGAGAGAGGTTTGGGTCTATAATTTAGTCCTTGCATGAGTATATCATGAAGATTTGGATATTTCACCTTGCTTTTTAGCATGGACATGGACCTCTCCTATGGTCCCCATCCCTTTGTATTGTGTGAATATGGATGGATGGAGCCACCTTAGGATAGAGTTTTGCTAAGTACTGGACTAGCAATAAACATGTGATATGTGTGTGCGCGTTTATTATAGAAACTATTTAAATTGCAAATACAAGCAAAAAAATCTAGGAAGCTTATAGGTGATAAAAATAAATTTATATTCCAAGGAGTTATAAAAAAAAAAATATATATATATATATATATATATATATATATATATATATATATATATATATATATATATATATATATATATATATATATATATGTAGAAAATGACTTTTCCTCCACCAAAGTAATTATTATCAACAACTCTAACCAATACGTTTTCTTTTATTCTTGGAAAACTCTCTTCATTAAGTAATGCTCTAAAATATAAGTTGAAGAATGGAGACACTGGAAAGCTTCATTTGAGGAAAGATTTCATTATATTGGACTTAATCATGCTAAATAAAAATTAGTAGTCAATCAACTTTGCTTTAATGGAATAATGCATGTTATTTTTACGCATTTTGACATTGTGTCACATCAGTCGTACTAAACTTAAATTGATCAATTTTTTCTCTGATTAACATAAGATGATAATCGGTAGGATTAAATGGCCTAGAGTTGGGTTAGTTCACCAATGGTGATGACACCTAAAACTTGTTTGGGAGAATGGTTGAAAAATTCTTGTTGTTGGAGTTTTAATTTATAAAAAAAATAAAATAAAAAAAATTAAACCAATCTTATCCACTGTTCATTAATTGTTTCAAAAATTTTAATTTTTTTTTATTTTAATCTGCAGGCCTTCTTGCTTAAATAGAATTTTTTTTTTGGAAAGCCCAAATTAAATTTTAAAGAAGATAAATTCTTTGTACACCACGGGCGGTGTAGATAATCCGACGTGGAGCATACCGTCTTGTTCGATTAATCTACATAGTCACCACTTTCTAATGCACATTCAATACCAGATCATCTTTTTCATTTAAAAATTTGTATGATGAAAATATCTCTGTCCTTTAGTTATGACATCCTTTCACAAAAATTATGATATTCTTTCAAAAAAAATTATGACACTCTTATCCTTTAGAAAAAATTATGACATCCCTTCTGAAAAATTATGATATTCTTTCATAAAAATTATGATATTTCGGTACTAAACAAAAAATCGAAAACATGTATCATAATTTTTTTAAAGGGGTGTCGTCATATGTTGTAATTTTTTCTAGAAGACGGGTATCATAATTTTTTAAAAAAGTATTATAATTTTTATGAAGAGATGTCATAATCAAAGAACATGTATTTTTATTATACAAAATTTTTAAACAAAAAAGATGATCTGTAGGCATTAAATGTACATTGAAAAATGAAGACTATGTGGGTCAATTGGACAAGACGATGCACTCCACATCGACTTTTCTACACCGCCTGCATTGCTCAAAGAATTTCTCTTTTAGAGAAAGTCGGTATGTGATCGCATGCTCACCCAGCTTAGGTCCTATTTGGCTAAGCTTTTAAAGTGCCAAAAAATACTTTTTGACTCTCAGAAAGTACTTTGAAGTGATACAGTGGTGTTTAGTAAAAATATTAGGAAGTTATTTAGATTTTGTCAGAAAGCTGAAAAGGTCTATTTGGGGAAAATTGTATTTTAAAATTTTCTTCAAAAATATTTACTGGTTAATGTCGGGAAACTATTTTGCTTTCAGCAAAGCATTTTATCAATATGATTATCAAACAGCAAATAACTTTTTTATAAAATTTTTATTTTTAAAAATTTTATTTTTAAAAATTTTAAAAGCTCTACTGCCAACGGTAATTCTAAATCGTGGCATGCGTGAATTTGTAAGCAAGCTTTATTCTAACAAAAACTCATGAAAAAATCCCAAGAAATGATATTGATGAGACTACATTGCATAACCAGGGCTAGAATATCCGTAACTCAATGTGCACAGGTGTAGCCACAGCATCTGACTCTTTCCCTTTGCTGGTTGGATTCGGACTTCAGTTGGAGGGTGCAAGGTTTTCCGTTGGCCCCTCACCTCATTGCTTTATTTATTTGAAAAAAATAAAAAAAAAATATTAAAAAAAATCTACCTAGTTTCCCGAGGAGAAAAGCAAGGAGAAAGTTTCTTTATCTTCTATTCGAATTTTTTTTTCTTTAAGCTGTTTTTAAGGTCTCGATCCACCGGTGACACCGGCAACCCTGAAATCTATGAAATGGTTTTTACAACTTCTCCTCTATTACCTATAATCTCATTAATCATAATTTTGCTTTTTATATTATTTTTCTTTTGTTGTTTTTGATTCCATTATAATTTTGATGAGATTTTCCTCTAGCTTTTCTCCATGAGAATAGAAGGCCTTGAAAATACCTTAAGGTACACTCATGCTCATATGCCATATCCCACTATATCCTAATTATCAAAATAAAATTAAGTATGAAAATCATATAATAAATAATCAAGATTCTCTATAAGGCGCTATTTAGACCATAGAGTGCTGTGCAATACCCGATGGCTACTATCAGGAGATGGACGGCTATTAATAGTAACATACCGTATAATACACATAAGGTGGTCTTGTTTGATAATCATCCTTCTTCTAATGCACTGTATAATACTGTGGTGCAAATCATGCAATGCAAAGGATCCATGCTCCACATTCAAAACTCTATCTTTCACTCATTAGAAAAAAAAAATAGGAAAGCAAAATATGGTGCACTTGTATGGTATTAAAACAGCCATATATCTATCCACATTTAATAACCATTGACACAAATTTATCATCTGTTCACAATGGATGTGAATCACAAGAGCATATGGAACCTTTAAAGAGGACATGCAACACTTACCAATACGATCATCAAGAATGAGTTCTATACAATATCCATAAATACCACATAACTATCAACACATTTTTATCCACCTGTGTGCAGTGGATGTGATGCACAACTAATGGAACCTGTACAGTTATACAAAAACAGATATCAAATATTATCATGATTTTAAGTTTTTATGTGCTGCCTATTTAAAGGTGTCGTCCTCTGTATCTTATTAGTTTTGGATGCAGGTATTGTGCCTTGGATGTTAAATTATATTGCAAGACCTTTAAGCCTAGAAAAATCAACTATGATCGGTCGAGAGATATGGTTGTGTAACAGAGTTTATTTTGTAACAATTAATATCCCATGATGACAGATCAAAGTAGACTTCTGTGTCAATCAAAATGCCTTCGGCCTTGTATGATGATCCGGTGGGAAACTATTGCATCGCAAGTTCATATCCGTGCCCTCTTAATAAAATTAATGGAAGTATGTTGACATAAGTTGCTAACTTGTGTTCGTGGCTCCTATTCTTGCTGGGGATATTGTTTTAATGATATTGTCTTAATTTACTTTAGAGTTTTCTTTGACCATAACACGAGATTGTATGTGAATATGCCTAAAGGACATATTGGTTTTTGAGGAAAAATAAAATAAGAATTTAGGGCATATTTGGATGGCCAGGCCCAGAATCGTATAACAATCATGGGTTTGAGCCTCCACAATCACCTAAATGAGACTTGGCTAGACCTGCCTTTATAAATCCTCAGAAAATCAATACAATGAGCCGGCTTGAATCTTACATAAAAGAAAAAAAAAAATTGCTGAGGATTTTTTTCTCTGTATGGGATTCAAGCTGCCAGATTGAAATGATTTTTTAGATATTTATAAGGATAGACTAGACTATACCTCATTTAGATGGTGGTATTGACCTAAACCCATGATTTCTATAGGATTTTGGATCCAATCATCCAAATAAGCCTAAATTCATGATGATCGTGTTAGATGTATGCCCTATAAGTCAATTAGATTGACACATGTAAGTTTTTTAGGGGCATAATTTCATATTTGAAATATTAAAATCAATAAAATTGGATCATTTTTTTACTCATGTTGCATTATGTGTCCATAAATCGTCTAAGAATAATGATAAATATTCTCAAGAGTTGAGAATTTGAAGTATATGTCATTATTGATTAATTTCTGAATTACTCTCGATCAATGAATCATCACGAGGACGATGATTGATCCAGTAAGATTGATGCATGGATCGCTTCTTTTAAGATAGATGAATCTCAAATCTACAATGTAGGAACACTGAAGCGAGAGTACAAATGATTGTTATAGAACAAGGATATCGAGTGTGGCCATTATGAGAAGTCATTTTGTTGCCCAGATATGGAGCCCAAGAGAGGGGGTGAATTAGATTTTTTTAAAATTTTCAAGATTAGTGCACTTAAATAATGTGCTAAGGTGATGAGTGGAATGAGTTGATTTGCAATAAAGATGAAATCAAACACAAATGAGAGATAAATAAATATTGAATACAAAGAGCAAGTAAAGAGATGCAAGCACAACAAACATCAAGAATTTATAGTGGTTCGGTGCCAACCTTGCACCTACATCCACTCCCCAAGTCTCTACTTGAAAATTCAATCCACTAAACGGATTTCAAGAATACAACACGTCGGACACCCCGACCCTTGCTATCCAAGCAAGAACACTTATTTTTCGGATACAAGCTAACCCTCAATACTCCGATTTCAGGTTTGGATCAATCTATCCGAGTTTTGAAACCCCCCAAAATTCAAAAATCCAAATACAATGTGAGAAAAATAGGGTACAAAAATTTCAGCACAAAATCTCCTTAAATGAACATAATAAATGCCATAAAAATATAATACTTAAGGAGAAGAAGCTTTTGCTGAACACCCTCAATAAATTGCACACTTGATTGCAGCTGGAGAGTAGTTAGTGAAGTGATTAAATGCTTCTTTTCTTCTCTTTAGGGCTTGTTTGAGCTTTTCTCGGATGTGAACTTGAATGCTTGCAAAATTTATGATTTTTCACTTCAAGAGGATATTTAT
>NC_025999.2:8622977-8644130 GCF_000442705.2 Elaeis guineensis | reverse complement strand
ACTACCAGACGGCTACAAACGTCGCCATCAATCCGTTGCCTCCTCCGCCTATAAAAGGGGGACCCAGATACGTTATTCTTTAAGCTCATTTTTCTTATCTCAAAACTCTGCTAAATTCTCCGTTCGAGCACTCCATTCTTGTTGAGGCAGAGAACTGACTTGAGCGTCGGAGGGTCTTGCCGGAGCAACCCCACCTCCGATTTAGACTTTCTTTGCAGGTCCCGGCGGCGACCGCGGCTTCCCCGACTCTAGCTTCTCCGGCGCAAGCGGATTTTTGCACCAACACATAGAAATTTAAAGATCTAACAAATATTTATATTTATATTCATATCTGTCAAAGTAAAATATATAGATATGAATATAGATAGACAACTGTCTGATTTATATCTGAATATTTAAATTTATCTATAATCCTATATAATTTTATATAGTATTTATTAATTTTTTAAAAAAAATATACAACCATGTAAACATGCTATTAGCTTGATTTATCATCTATTTAGTAATATCTTTGATTCTATAGTCATAAAGTTTGATTATTTAATTTATATATGTAATTATATTCATACTTTCAGTATCTGAATTGTTGAAAAAAATATCTCGAGATTTAGTCTATAATAAGTCCTGAATGAAGTCCAAGACGATGAATAGAGTCCAATGAGCCCAAGATCGATCCAAATGGAGTCTAAATGAAGAAGATACATGCAGCAAAAGCAAGGTGGCGCCTGAGGGTCTGTAGGTTCGGCCTACAGGCCAGCAGAGGGCCTAGGCCCATGCGTGCGGCCCACAAGCGCATGGCCCAGAAAGCCCGCAGTGCCCAGGCCCGCATGGGCGCATGGCTCAGCCCGAGCGCCGGTCCATCGCTGGTGTAAAATCATGATCCATGTGATTTTACATCGCGGTCCATGGTGGAGTAGTTCACACGGTCTACAATGCTTATTTGCATGATTCGATGATCGGAAGCAACATCGATCAAGATCGGACAGTCCAGGGCAATTGCAGGAGTGATCAGGACTATGGGGGCTGTGTTTTGGCACGATCGGACAGCTGTGAGCCGACTGATGAAGATCCAATGGTCCATATTTATTTCGACGGTGATTAGGCTTGATCTGGGCACTGTAGTATGTAATCGGACAGCGCTGATGTGAGCCGATCATGATCGGACGGTTCAAAATTGTTCTAAGATTTGATTTGAGTCTGATATCCTAATGAAATATTATTTTGATGATTTTGGAGCTTATATAACTTCAATCGATGAGCCGTTTATTGCATGGGATAGCTGGTGACGTCCTGATCATGTAGAGAGGCTTCAAAAAAAATTTTATAGAGCTTTTATATGAATTTTGGGATTTCTTATTAAAAAATCTTTACATAAGAGTTGAGTTGTGAGTTCTTGTATTTGTTTAATTTTCTTTCTCTCATAATGAAGCTTGCATGTCCTGTGAAGGTAGGTTTAAGGCTAATCCATGTTATATTAATTTATTTGTGATATTTTTCTTTCTCTTTCTTCTTTCTTTTTATTCCAACAAATGATATCAGAGCACAACAATTGATATCAAAGCCTGGTTATCATGGACAAGTGGTACCAGATGATCCAGACAGAGGTGGTATGGATCGAGATTAGAGATGGAGAAGACAAGCACAATCAAAGTGGAGATCAACTAGTTTGATGAGAAAAGCAATTTCTCTTTGTGGTATGTGAGGATGAGAGACGTGCTCATCCAACACGGATTGATCGACGCTCTCTTGTATGAAAAGAAGCCAGACACCATAGAGGAGAACACCTGAGAGCGGTTATAGATACAGATGGTGAGTACCATTCGCTTGTACCTGACGGATGAAGTGGTGATCTATGTACTTGACGAGACTTTTCTGATAGTGATGTGGTCAAAGCTCGAGAAGTTGTATATAGCGAAGTCCCTCACTAACGTTCTTTTTCTCTGGAGATAATTCTACCAATTACTGATGGATGAGGGACAAAGCGTACAAGAGCATCTCAGCCATTTTTAGAAAATTCTCATCGATCTTTTCATTGTAGATGAGAAGGTTAAGGAGAAGACTAGGGTATTGGTCTTGCTAGCATCGCTTTCTCCTTCGTATGAATCATTGATGACTGCTCTTCTAGTGAGGAAGAGCACCATCAAGATGGACGAGGTCACCGTGATGATTCTCTAGAACAAGGTTCTCAAGTGAGAGAACTAGGCTTCGAGCTCAGATAGCAGCAGCTCAGCTTTGACGATTTCTGAAGGAGCAAGTGGCAGCAGATGGAGAGATAGAGGATCGCAAAGAGGACGATCTAAGTCCAAGACGAGGGATCCCAACAAGATCAAGTGCTACCAGTATGATGAGTTGAGATATCGTGTCAGAGATTGTCCTCAACTCAGAGATCGGACAAGGACTACTGCAACGACGGCCTATAGCAAGTCAAAAGATGATGACCTAGCGATATCTGACGAGGTATCTACTTCTTTTCAGTAGAAAATTTTAGATTTTATATGCATCCATCATGTATGTTGCAGAGAGGAACTATTTCTCCCTAGAGAGTAGTGAGGGCACTATTTATCTATTGGATGGATCGAGCTGTGTGATCAAAGATATTGGAACGATCAGTTGGAGGATACATGATGGTGTGGTGAGGAGATTGAGGGAGATCCAATATATATCTAATTTTCGGTGGAATCTTATCTCACTGAGCAAATTGGATTCAAACGGCTACAGATAGATAGCTGGTGATGGAATTCTAAAGGTTATGCATGGTGATAGAGTTATTTTAGAGAAGAAAAAGAGGACAAGAGGATATTACTATCTGATAAGAAATTCAGTACGAGGTGGAGCTTCAGGAGCCAGAAAGAGCCCAAAATGAGGTGGAGATGGATCGGGCACGGGATGCGAGACTCGAGAGGATGAGAGACGACATCGCAAAGTGAAATTTTTATTACCGCAGGAGATTTTTCGGAGCAGATTTTTAGTCAGAGTAGATACAATCCATGATGGAGGTGGGATCGAGCGATCTGATTCAACTCCCACATTGGTCCATCCATGAGATAGCAGGCGTGCCCTAGAGTGTAGAGGCAAAATAGATTACATAATATTTTATTTTTCATATACATCTCCATATCGATATATACACTTTCATATCACAACTCATTAATAATATTTTATTTTTTTCATTACAGGATGCTATGACATTCGGCTCTCATCTACTAGCTACTGAAGATGATGTACAGGAACATGAGGAGGATGAGGAGGACGAGGAGGAGGATTTTTCATGATTCTTTTTATATGTATGTAATTTTGATACTTGTAAAGCATTATAAATTCATAAAATTATATAATTTATATTTTTAATATAATATAATTAATTTTTTATTTATGATTGTGTTATATAATTATTATCTTATTTATAACAGATTTTAAAAAATAATATTGCTGATTATTATTATTAAAATAGATTTTAAAATATTTAATTATGATTTTTTTAAAAAATTAAAAATTTTTAATGACGATAATAGCGACAAAACATTAGCGACACATAATACCATCGTTAATAGTTTTTTAAAAACTATTAGTAATTTAAAAAATTAAAAACTATTAGAAATAGCATTAGCGACATATAATACCATCGTTAATAGTTTTTTAATTTTTTTTTAAAAAATTAAAAATTTTTAACAATGATAATAGCGATAAAATAGTCATTGCTAATAATTTTTTTAGTTTAATTAAGAAAAAAATTAAAATTATTAGCGATCAAAAGTTATCGCTAATACTGTCGCTAATAGTGGCAATTACCGATGAGGATATTTTTGTCGGCTTTTTAGTGATAAGAAGCCATTCCTAATAGGATTAGTGATGGTAAATTGACCATCAGCGACGGTAATTAGCCATCGCTAATAATCTTTTTTCTTATAGTATGATAGTTTTGACTTATAGTGATAATTAATAGTTGTGCACTGTGATAGCCAAAGTGTCATTTACTTGGTCAAAAATTTAATATATCATGAGCGGACAAAATATATTGATGTCATATATCACTTTACTTAAGAGATCATTGACAATGATATTATTATAGTATTTTAATTTTTTTAAAAAATTAAAAACTATTAGTAACAGCATTAGCGACGCATAATACCATCGTTAATAGTTTTTTAATTTTTTTTTAAAAATTAAAAATTATTAACGATGATAGTAGCGACAAAACAGTCATTGCTAATAATTTTTTTCAGTTTAATTAAGAAAAAAATTAAAATTATTAGCAACCAAAAGTTATCGCTAATACCATCGCTAATAGTGGCAATTACCGATGAGGATATTTCCGTCGGCTTTTTAGTGATAAGAAGCCGTTCCTAATAGGATTAGTGATGGTAAATTGACTATTAGCGACGATAATTAGCCATCGCTAATAATCCTTTTTCTTGTAGTATGATAGTTTTGACTTATAGTGATAATTAATAGTTGTGCACTGTGATAGTCAAAGTGTCATTTACTTGGTCAAAAATTTAATATATCATGAGCGGACCAAACATATTGATGTCAGATATCATTTTACTTGAGAGATCATTGACAATGATATTATTATAGTTGAGAGGATAGTCACTGTAGAGAATTCAGTTGATATATTGACAAAGCCACTTCTAGTTAACAAGTTCAAGCTTAAATTTGTTGGTATTTGTAGAGGTTGATGCCCAAAGAAGGTGGTGAGAAAGAGAGTGTGAGAAAGGTTTTGATATATTTGACCTGATGAACTTTAAGTCAATAAGGAGATTTATTGAGTATGTCTTGAATATTTTACTTCTAGTAAAACAAGTTCATATCAAGAAGATCTATAATTTGGATGGCAATTCAAGTTTATATCAAATTTGGGCACTGGCCTTAACTGATTATTATAGAGGTATCGGTTTGAATCTAAATTAGCTTACTTTATTATATATATCTTTTGTAACCTTGAAGGAGAGAGGTAATTGAGTGTTCTATAGATTTGGCGAATCAGAGGTTAGAGGTTGTGAGGTGATTTTAGATTTTGTTATCTCTATTTTTTTTTGTGAAGCTTTTGCACTGTCTCTACCTGTAGATATAGATCAGTAGACTGAAGCACGTAAATTATTTTGTATGCTCTTATTCTTTTCTTATTTTTTTCTCTCTGTCTTTCTTCTTGTTTTGTTTTCTCTATGACCTGGCCATCCATCTTCATTAGGATTCGTGAATACATGATTATCACAAGAGATAATTTTAGACCTAAAATCTTATTAATATCCTTTCCATCTGGATTAGAGGAGTGGTTATGTTTTGGTGGGAATGAACCCCCAAATTTGATTTCATTTCATTGATAAATCCTAAGGTCAAATGAGTCATTTCACCCATGCTGTTAAAATGATGTTAGAGCTTGCATGGACAATTAGGCCACAACCAAATCACAAGTTTTGAGGTCTAGTTAATTGAGAAAATTATAAATTTTGGGATGTAATATAAATGGTAAAAAATTGATTTACTCTGAAAGGCTCAGCTAAGATCCCAGAATGAACCACAGCGAAACACACCGGCAAGACTACTTTATGTGATTACATTCCCGGTCAAGAATAACCTCTCGTATATTTAATTTACTCACATTGGACTTGGAGGCACGCCGATGAATACTGTCATGATTATAGACAAGAACTACGAGGATGGCCTCTTGTTCCCTATTTACCTCGCGGGATTCTTACACCACTATGCTCCCCTTCTCAATTGGCACATTATTTTTTCCCCACGTAACAGGATAACAAAATGCTTCCACCATGAACGCTGCCTTGACATCCTCATTTTTGCAACATCCATTTTATTCATTGGTTGCTTTTCACCACCAAACGCAGTTTAGCCAGGAGCACTACCAGAGCAATTACAAGCTACATAGCTTTAACATAGCACGACTATACATGATTAATATTGTCACAAAGAAGCCTGAAAATATTGTATCACACACAATAGACGTAGGTCTTATTTCCATAATTTTGTTACGTACATATACAAGACGATAGTAAGCAACGTAGGTTTTACGCAGCCATCATGGACTGCTGAGTGCTGACCTACTACTGGACGGCTGGACTCAGCTCTTGTTTCCATTATTTTATTACGCACGCATATAAATAAGACAGTAGTAGCAGGCAACATTAACGTAGGTTTTACATAGCCAACTTGAACTGCTGAGTGCTGGACAGTTAAACCCAGCTCTTATTTCCATAATTTCATTACGTAATACAGCGTTAAGCAGCAGAGCTTTTATTCACGAGGTTTGCTTGCACCAACAGCGTTGCCGCCATTATTGTTGTTTGGGTTTTCGTTATTGTCCTCAGGGCCAACCTCGCGAATGGTTCCGGTAGGTTGTTGGGGCTGATGAGCTGCGCCACCGGTGGTATTGGCTCGACCGAGAATTCCGTTCAACCAGTGGATAGCCTCCGGAGCAGCTGGATACACAGCTGCTTCTACAGAGACCAAGGGAATGGTATGGCTTGGCTTGCCCCGGAGGGGAACTTTCCGTGAGGTTATTTATTACCTGTGCAACGACATCAGCAGCAGCAGCCATGCTATCTCAATTTTTCTCGCTCGTCGCGCTCTCGAGCACTTGCTATCAGGGATGGAAATAGATCAGATGGTCTGTCAGAAATTTATGATTTGATCTGTTATCGATCTAATCTGATTTTTTTATCTAAATAAATTAGATATAAATTTTTAAAAAAAATTATTTAAATAAATATATCGGATTTAAAATTTTAAAATCTGATCTGAAAGCCTGCTACTCTCACACGTCAATGTGCTCTGCGTTCCACCGACGAAGGTGATCGGGACTATTTATAGGCACGAGGGAGCGGATTCAAATGGTTCTCAGATCCGTCGTCTACCTCAATGACACTCACTGATATTTACGTGAAGAAACCAGACACTGGCCCTTATACCTTTTTTTGGCTAACTGACGTAGATAAAGATAATCTTTGATTATTCTTTTAGTATCTCTGAAATTGAAACATGAATTTTTAAAAAATAACTGTTTATCACACCTATCTCAGATTTCTGTTTGGTTGAGAATTTTTCGTCTTCATTAAAAATATAATATTATTTTATATATTTAAAATAATATATAATTAATATTCATTAAAAATTATGATTCATCACAAAATAAATAAATCAAAATGGATAAAATAAAATATAATTAATATAAAATTGATCAGAATTGCTAAATCCATGAAGCCGACCATCATTTTATCTAATGTTTGAAGAAATAAGATAAAATAAAATTTTATTTTATTTAGAATAAAGATAATCAAAAACTATCAAAAAAGAATAAACAATAAACAAAAGACCGGCGAATAGTTACGGTTTATAGCATTCAGACTTAACGACACTCACTTATATTTACTTGAAAAAAATAACATTGGCTTTTATATCCATGCAAAGTGCAGATATAGACATAGAAAGGATTAAAAAATAATTTTTTTTTAAAAAAAAAGGACTAGCGAAAGTTAGGGGTTCATAGCATTCACACGGACTCTCGAAGACGATGTCGACGCTTGCTCTCTTTTTTTTTTTTTCTTTTTTGGTATGAAAAAAAAATCATAAACAAAGACTGACTACCATCTACTTAAAGACGGTGACGCTTGCCCTTAAATTCACGTCACTGGCTCTTAGATCCATGCGAAGCACAGAGGAATAAAAGACAAACAAAGACTACAGCGAATATTGGGGATTTGCAGCATTGACATGTGCTAGGAGTCCGATTGTGCACACGGCACGACCGTATATTTTTTCGGACAAGACCCGAGAACAGACGAAAGCCTTGAAAATTTGTCACAATCTCTTCCTCACTTGATAAAAATGATCTCAAATCACATGTTTAGTGTTCGAAGGCCTTTCTCTTTGAGGATCATAATTCATTTGATGATACATCATTCCTGATCCTATTCATTTTGCATAGTAGAAAGACAATGCATCAGCTATTGCAACGAAGTAAGATCATGGCCCAGCAGTCCATAAAAAATAAATTGTAACAAGCATCCCTTCTCATCCTCAACTGGCTGCCAACAAGCAATAGACAATCCTGGCTCCCTATATTTAGATGATATCATTACATTTCTATGCTTCCAAGTTTTCCGTTTCCCTAGTTATGCATGCAACTCAATTCTGAACCATGATTCACATAGTCTACCATAAAAAGAAGAAATCACGTACGCATGACTTTTCATCACCAATTGGCTACCAAAAATTGGGAGTTAAAAACATATCATGTCCATTCTCTTTTATCATTCAATCAAAAGCCACGAGATTCAAATCTAAAGCCCAACAAGCTATTAAAAATCGAAACAAGGAGCATATAAACTATTAATAGAGATGGATGGAGATGAGGAATGGTAAAACATGGAACAAAATGTATTTTTTAGTCAAATTTTCACTAGGTAGGGGCTTGTCCCAGCTGAGCATATCCTCGAGGATTTTCTCGCACTCCTTTGTATTTTTGAGGTAGCCCTTCTCGGTGGCCTTCCAGATCACCTAGCATCCGTGGTGATGATCGGATGTGAGAAATTGGGCTCTGCCATTGGTGGTGGAGGAGGGAGGTCTTTTCAGCGAGAAGACTGTCTGGCGGAGTCAGTGGAGTTATTTTGAGCTTTTGTTTTCACTATAATTTGATTTGTTTATCGCTGCCCCTACCTGATATGCCAATCTGTTGCAGTCAATTTTCTATTATGTCCATTATCTGAAAAAAGCATCCGTAAAATAAAGTTCTCATTGACAGGAGTGGTGTCCGATGAGGACCCTCCGATACTTAAATCAGTGGGAAGTGGTCGAACAGTAAGTAGAAAATAAGAAGTGACAAAGTTTCAGCCTAAAATTGCCTTACCGATACTGTTCATTTACTTTCCTTTCATAGATGAATTGTTGATAATCGTTTGTAATGGTTAGGTATATGGATCCTGCGTATTTTGGCACTATATGATCGTGGGGTAGACAATTAGTACCTACTAATAGTCGTGGAATGTAGTTGTTACGTGCTTTATATGCTGGTGATTTTTGATATGCTGACTTTATGTCGGTAAGCATGGCACACTGACCGTATGTTGGTGCTATTGATATTTTGACTGACCATCGATCAATAACTCCAATATACCGATTGGTTAGTGGTTATGCAGTTGATCAAATCGTTATATCATATCTGCTAAAAAAGTCGATTGAACATTATCGACAATTTGTCAACTTGTCAGTTAACAGTCGGTTATTTGTTTTCTGACGTCGATAGAAAGTCGGGTGTTGAGATCTGTAGAAGCTTTAGTCGAATCGGGCCTCCTTTGGTGGCTTGACTTTGACGGTCCACCATCTGTCACCGATCCATAATCGGGATGACCGACAATAAGTCAGAAAGCTAGTAATAGATTTTCATCGCTAATATATATTAATGACGTAATTTTCGTCTCTAATATTTCATCGTCAATAATCACGTCGTTGATAATATTTTACGATAAAAATAAAATTTCATCACTAATAAAAGATATTTACGATGAATATTTTTTATCGTTAAATATAAAAGATGAAAAAATTTAATCATAAAAAAATATATTTACGATGAATAATACCATCGCTAATAAAAAAAATTAATAGCGATGAAAATATTTTCGTCGCTATTAATTTCAAAGTTTTAGCAACTAAAAATTTACGTCACAAAAAAAATTTTTTACAATGAAAAAGTTTTGTCGCTATTAATTTAATAAAAAAATTTTTAAGAAATAAAATTGAATAATATTAGCTATAAAAAATTACATCATAAATGATTTAATTTACGATAAAAATTCATGTTGCTAATAATTATTTACGATGAAAAATTTTTCATCACTGTTAATTATATATTTTTTAAAAAATTAAATTATGTTAGTAAAATATTTTTGACGATGAATCTTTCATCATGAATAATTCCATCACTGATAATTTAGTCATATTTTTTTAAAAAAATTTATGAATATATATTTTTAATTTATATGTATAATATTTTTTATAAATTAAAAAATTAAACTAAAAAATTTACATAATAAATTGATAAATAAATTTTATTATTTTATTATATTAAATTAAAATTATAAGAAGTTTGAAATAAAAAAATACATCAATAAGCTGTCAAATATTGGTATTTGGAGAATGAGCTGGAGACAGAGAGCGCTCGATGAAGCTCGAACCGACCTACTGCTACCTCATCAGCTGTATCATCTGCTCCATCTATGCCATCCGCTCTATCATTTAGATCTAGAGCTGTTGATACTCGTCGATGTGTGCAGTCAACTCCTGAGCTCGGTGCTCAACCTGCTATCGATCCTCAGCAGCCTGCCTCTGCACCTCTGTCAGCTGAGCCTCGCACGTAGAATAGATATCAACCCTAGATGAGCGTGAGGATAAGGGAGCAATGATCTCATGCCCTAAACTCCTCACATAACAGGATCTCGTATCGAGCACCTGATCACAGATCTCATCATCTGTGGGTGCGGTCGAGCCCTCAAAGGTAAGCTGGGATCTCATGTCTGTCATACAATTCTGAAAATTAAAATTAGAGTTATTTTAATTTTTTTAATAAAAATCAGTCTGTGAATAAAAAAATAATTAACAAAACTTACAAAGAGCTTTTGGCTCCCCATCATCCACTCTCCCGACCGTCGCTGGTGGGTCCATTGGTAGACATCGATCATACCAGGAAGCTTGCCACTCTCAACATCTCTCTGCAATTTGAAAATTAATTAAAAAAATTTAAAAACTAAAGAATTATATGTTAATTAAAAATTAAAAATTACCTACCATGTGCTCCATGTGACGAGCGAACGATCTCGAACCTCCATAATGCGGCACGATTTGTCTTGCCCGATTTGCCACATTCTGGGCACATCATCTCTATAAAATTATCAGTCAAATTAGTAGATAATAAATTTAATTTAAAAATAAATAATTTAATCATTAAACTCTAAAAAAAAAATTTAAAGATGTAACCTGATATGCCAGATCCTCGTACTGCCGGCATATGACAGTCCAATCATCCAGGGTGATGCTGTCATAGGGCTGCTGCCACGCTGCCTCCTTTCCATGATCCTACACCATCTGGTATCAATGTTGATACATGTGATGGCGATAATCCTTGAAATGCAAGGATAGATAAGTGTCGATGGCTCACCTCATGCGATCCTCCTCAAAATCAACGATGTCGAATACATCCTACCATTCGCCGCATTCTGGGTACATCATCTCTATAAAATTATCATTCAAATTAGTAGATAATAAATTTAATTTAAAAATAAATGATTCAGTCATTAAACTCTAAAAAAAATTAGAGGTGTAACCTGATATGTCGGATCCTTGTACTGCCGGCATATGGCAGTCCAATCATCCATGGTGATGCTGTCATAGGGCTGCTGCCACGCTGCCTCCTTTCCATGATCCTACACCATCTGGTACCAATGTTGATATATGTGATGGCGATAATCCTTAAAATGCAAGGATAGATGAGTGTCGATGGCTCACCTCATGCGATCCTCCTCAAAATCAACGATGTCGAATACATCCCGCCAATAATAAATATTAGAAGAATACTATGCAAATTAAATATTCATAATATAATTTATTTTATCTGTAAGTGGATGTAGAAAATCTCTTTCTGAGTCGGTAGAATGTGACACCAATCGAAGAGCGTCATGGGGGCATAACTGCGGCATATGATGCCCAGCTTAGTCTGCCATGGCTCGCATCATCTCTTAATGGATCTAGTATAGCCGACTGGTATCTCGATCTGGAGATGCTATTTCGGGTGTTCGCATCTCCAATATTCTAGAGCAAGGTTCTTTGATAGACCTCGCCCTTACCTCACTACCGATGAAGACTGACCTAAAACAATAATAAATAAATCATTAGTATGATCCAAATAAAAAAATTAAATTTTATTATATAAAAAATATAATAATACTACTGAGACCCACCTCACTGGGATCCATCTCACTGGGACCCACCTCACTGGGATCCGCCTCATTGGGACCTCTGACAGTGGAGCCGATGCAGCAACGGAGATCGATGAAGGTGCCTCAACCTCTAAGGTAGACTGTGAACTCGAACGTCGTCATCTGTCTTCTGATGCCATATCTACAATAATTAAGATATAAATAAATATAATATTTGATAATAATAATAATAGAAATCAAATAATATTTTAATGAATATAATTATATTGCATACCATTATTGCAAGACAAGATTGAATGAAGAATATAGATCTACTCATCAATATTCGTATCTTCTTCGATATGTAGATCCTCCTCCGAATCATAATAATCGATATATATGTCGTTTTCTATTTCATCGTCATTTATGAACTGATCGTCGCTCTCTGACTTATCAAGATTAAATACAAAATCAGCTCTAACTTCGTTGGACGGCAGATCAGCCTTATTCAAAGATGCCGTTACTAGTTCTTCATCAACCAAAAGCTCGGCTAATATTTATTCTTCTTGCTGAAAAGCTTTCTCTTTATGTAAATCTGAATTTTCATCCATCTCTAAATGGGTTGGTATGTCATATACGCTTCTAGATATTATTTTTTATACAACATACCAATTATCTCGATATTTTAGATCCTTCAAATATATTACTTGTTTTACTTGAGTTGCTAATATATATGGCTCATTATGGTACCATGTTCGTGCAAAATTTATACTCATAAATTATGAATCGATATAAATATTAATTATTTTATTACTAATATCCCACCATTCACACTGAAATAAAAATAATAAAATATCTACCAGTACACCATAATAATCAATCTCTTCTTTTTCTTCATATCATATTATAGTAATCCCACTATTCTGGATCCGTCATTACATCTCAAGCTTCCTTGTGTGAAATCTTATTTCTTCAATGATACAGGATGCGTAGTGATTAACCCTTTGATCGAGACTACATGCTAAATCGTACAACTCATCGATCACACCTACTTCTTTATTGACATACTTATGTTTCATCTACATTATAAGATAAAAAATTATGTTGGTTCAAATAATATTATTTATAAGTAAATAAATAATGTATCATTAATGTAACTTATAAGATCACCAAACTATTTTGCAAATTCTCTCCTATGTCGATCATCGGTATCCATATTATTCTCTGTACATAGTATACTCTTGTGCTCACTGTAAGAAATTATGATTTTTAATTTTACATTGACATAAATTTTTTTTTTAAACATTAAACAGTATGGTAAGATGGTACTTAATAAAATCTTCAATTTTTTCATAATTATTTAGAACGTAAAAGTATGCCTTGGATAGCTTGTTCATGTCCACAAATTTATATCTCCTTACATCAATAGATCGAACCGTTTGTTTAAATATAGACAACGTTGGTTTATTGTCACCTCATTCACAATCTGTGTTATGATCTATACGATTGAATCTTATTTTGATATCATCAAGATATATCGACCAGAATGTGACATACTCGGTAGCTACATATACTTTCACTATAGACTCTTTAGGCCTTGCTTTATTGCATATATATTTTTTTAAGATGCACAAGAATCTGTAAATAAAAATAAATTTAAATTTTAAAAATATATTTACATCTTATAATTAATATGATAAAGTACATATAATTTTTTTACCTTTCAATAGGATACATCCATCGATAATGTACCAGTCCGATCAAAAGAACTTTTTTTGGAAGATGAACAGTCAGATGTACCATAACTTCAAAAAATGATGGTGAAAATATTTTTTCTAACTTATAAAGAATGAGTACGATATCCTTCTTTGATCTCTCAAGTAAGTTAATTTTCAATTTTTGGCAACATAGTTTTCGGAAGAACACTCCCAACTTAATCAATGCAATTTGAACATCACCACCCAAATAGCCATGCATGACTATAGGAAGCAAACATTGCATCATCATATGAGAGTCATAATTTTTCATACCAGAGATATTGCCGTCGTTGTTTCCAACACATCACGATACGTTTGAAGCGTATGCATCAAGAAACTTTACGATTTTGAACCATCCATAATTTTTTTTTCTCACCAAACAGCGAATAACATGCAAGTGGCATAAAAAATCTCTCACCTCGATGAATTAAATGTAACTCCGATCAGATTTCTATTTCTGCAAATTAAGATGAACTTTTGTACCATCTTTTATTTTTCTTGGGATGTTCAGTACAATACCGATGATATTATCATAAATATTCTTTTCAATGTGCATTACATCCAGATTATGATGAAGTAGTAGCTGCTTTCAATACGGTAGTTCAAAAAAGATGCTTCGCTTCGTCCAATTCAGCTCAGCTTCGGTACGCTTCCATTTGTGAGTACTCAATATTTTTTTAAATTAAATATTTTCAATGACTTCAAGTTGTTCTAAAATTTTTGCTTCACTTAACTCCTTAGGTGGCATACGTCGGTCGGACTTACCATCAAAATATTAGTTATAATGGATCTTCCAAGAATGATTAGAAGGAAGAAACCATCGATGACCTATGAAACATATTTTCTGTCCGTGCTTTAAATGTAAGGAGGATGCATCTCTATTGTATATTGGACATGCAAGATATCTTTTGATGCTCCATCCAGATAAGTTTTCATATGCACAAAAATTATTTATGGTCTATAGAATCGAAGCATGCAATTTAAAATTACTTCGATTCATAGAATCATATGTCTATACCTTATTTTTCCATAGCTCCTTCAGGTCATCGATTAAAGGTCGTAGATATACATTAATTTAATTACCTGATGCTTTCGGATCTGGAATCAACAGTGATATAAAAATAAATGATTCTTTTATGCACTTCTAAGGTGACACATTATATGCAACTAGCATCACAGGCCACATGTTGTAAGAGATACTCAGATTGCTAAAGGGATTAAATCCATCTATCACTAGACCAAGCCGGATATTGCACGGGTCACTCGTAAAGTACGGATGCTTTGCATCGAAGTCTTTCCATGCTAAAGAGTCGGCCAGATGGCTAAGTATGTTCTCCTCCGAAAGTCCCTGCTCATAATGCCATCTCATTTCTTCAGCTATCTTTGTGGACATATATAACCTTTGAAGTCTTGGAATCAATAGAAAATATCTCAAAATCTTTTGACGTATCTTCTTTGCTTTCCTATTATCAGTTTTGTATCTAGGCTCACCGCATTTCAGACATTCAGTTGCTTATTCGTTATCCTTATAAAATAATATACAGTCATTTTTGCAGGCATATATAAGAATATAGTCAAGTCTAATTTTTTGCATGTATATTTTTATTTCAGAATATGATTTCGAAAGTCTCTCTCTGTCGGAAAGAGCTGCTTTAATCAATGTTCAAATTTGATCAAAT
Source organism: Elaeis guineensis (assembly GCF_000442705.2). Lineage (NCBI taxonomy): Eukaryota > Viridiplantae > Streptophyta > Magnoliopsida > Arecales > Arecaceae > Elaeis > Elaeis guineensis. The sequence continues at coordinate 8,628,770 of NC_025999.2, read as the reverse complement.
AACTTTTGACTCCATCGGTTCACGATTTTAATATGAAGTAATTTTATTAAAAACTCTAACTTAAAAAATTTTATACAATTTGGATAGAGTGGCTCTCGTGCATCCCTTACAAGCTTTGCAAACTATTCAAAAATCTCTTCTACCTCAAGCTGGATATTATGTTCATGATCAGAATTACTTTCAGATGCAGTAGTACTCACACGTACATTTGAACAAGCACTTTGATGTAAATCATCTAATAATTTTCCTATACCACTATGTTCGACAGGTTCACCAGCATTACTATCATCTTCAGTATTGTCATCGTTGTGCACCACTTCATTCGGATCACCCTCTCCATGCCATATCCAACAAGTATACTTCTTATCCATACCATATTGTAGTAGATGCTCCTCAACAAGTGTTATGTGACGATATACCAAATTGACACATCTCTTACATGGACACTTTATCCGACTAGCACTGTTAGCCTTATGCCGTGCAAACTCAATAAAATCTTGAACTTCTTTTTGATATTCAGGCAAAAAAATATCTCTAGCATTCATTCAATTTTTGTTGATATCCATCTAACAATAATCACAAAATCTTTAACAACCAAAATAAAGTTCAATGGTATTCTGGATCCCGATCCAAATTTCGGACTGAATCGTGTTTCAAATTCCAGCCAAAATCTCGATGCAAAATCAGATCCGAATCCTTTTATACAAGACAACATATATTAAAAAACACAGACTGAACAGTAACATAAAAAATGTGTTACATCAGTTTAATGAAATAAAAATGTATGATTCTATCCATTTCAAATTATTACTAACAGGTGTGGCTCTATCCCTTTCAGAAAAATAATAATCTCATTATTATTATTAGTGAATATTTTATCTCATTTTTATAAAATTTTGACAGTATCTCTCCATGATTCTTCAAGTATACGATGTGGATATGATGCCTACGTATCCTATCCACCATATACCTGGAGAACAATGAACAGATAACTACTGAATACCACGTAATGAAAGAAAATATCAACTATTAACAACAATAATATTATTACTTTTTCAAAAAGCCCGAGTACGGGACATCCAAGATTCAATCTCGATGAAGATCGATTCTTGAACGAAAATCTACGGCTCAATGTAATTTAACTATCATTTTTGAACATACATTCGAAGATAGATTTTTAATTTATCAAAAAAAATAACTTTGTATTGAAATTTCTTCATCAAAAATTTCAATAGAGTTTTCTCTTAAATAAAAATATTTTTTATATTTATAATTTCAGCAGCATACAAAACAGCACATAAAATAATTAAATTGTAACAAGTAACAGTAATGTGCATTGTGTTAGTGAAAAAAATAATTAATCAAATAATTAAATAATTTTAATAGTAATACTAAAAAATAATATGTAATAAATATAATTAATCAAATAATTAATCAAATAATATACGTCCTCCTCCACGTCGGTCCGACCTGACCCAGCCCGCTCGACCCGACCCAGCCCGCCCCGTCCCTGTCCCCACCACCCTCGGCCCCGTCCACACTGGCCTAGCCCCATCCCCACCGGCCTCGGTCCGACTCGGACCCATCCTCGCAGGCCCCGGTCCAGACCCGACCCGACCTGACTCGCCTCGCCCTGCCCCGGCTCGACCCGACCCGCCCCGTCGGATTGGCCCGACCCGGCCCCATCCTCGAGGCCCCGGCTTGACCCAGAGCCGACCTGGCCCGACCCGCCCCGGCCTGGCCTGATCCGACCCAACCCGACCCGACCCGCCTCGCTAGACCGGCTCGGCCCCATCCCTGGAGGCCCCAGCCCGACCTAGAACCACCCGGCCTAGACCTGACCCGACCCGACCTGCCCCAGCTTAGCCCAACCCGACCTGACTTGGCCCAGCCCCGGCCTCATCTCTGTTGGCCCGGCCCCGTCCGTGCCACCTCGACCCGGCCCACCCATCAACCTCGGCCCGATCTGGCCCATCCATCCCAGTCCTCGTGCCCGCCTGCCCCGACCCACCCATCCCTGTCCTCGTGCCCGCCGGCCTCAGCCCCGTCCACGTCGGCCCGACCAGGCCCGACCCGGCCCACCCATCCAGGCCGACCCACCCATCCACCTCGGCCCGACCCGGCCCACCCATCCACCTCGGCCCGACCCACCCATCCCCGTCCCCATCCCAGCGCCTGCCAGCCACGGCCCCCATCCCGGTCCCCGTGCTCGTCGGCCCGACCAGGACCGACCCGGCCCACCCATCCACGTCGGCCCGACCGGGCCCCGGCACCATCCACGTCGACCTGGTGGCCCGACAAAAGAACAAAAAAAAAAAACATGGATTACTGACGATGGATGCAGGCACCGACGGCACGGCCCCATCCCCACCGGCGTCTCCCCCATCCCCGACGGCCCATCGGTGGCCCGAGAACCCCCCCTAAAAAAAACAAAGAGAGCTTACCTTATCAATGGACGCGACTACGACGACGACGGCGACGGTGATCAAGGATGGCGATGGCGGCGAACTCGACGGTCGGGAGAAGGGTCAGAGCAGAGAGGGGGACGCAGGGGGGAGCGCACGAAAGAACAGTGGGGGAGGGCATCGGGGAAGAAAATGGGTTTTAGATGGGACTTGACGGAACGCGATGTATTAGCGACGAAAATTTTCATCACTAATAAAAATTTTCTTCACTAATAATTTAAACAAAAAAATAATTTATGATGAAAAAAAAAATTATCACGAATAACATTATTGATGACGTAACTATTTTTCATCGCTAATGATTTTCGTCAATAAAAAAAATTTTGCTGAAAAAATTATTTTCCTCCAAAAGTATTATTTGCAACGAAAGTATAGGTATCGTCGTTAATAAATTTTTAACGACAGAGACTTTCCATCGCTAATACTTCAACTTTCATCATTAATTAAATTATTAACGATGAGAAATCTTTTTCATCGCTAATAATTACTGAAAAAAATTCTCATTTTTTTAAAAAATTTATGTTAATTTTTTTTAAATATTGTGGCAATTTTAAAAGGTTCTAATGGCCGGCAGAAACTAGGATATTTAAAAGTTTTGAGAAATAATATTAAAGCATACAGCTTGAGATCCCAAAATTTTATGTTATAGATAAGATGGAGATGGATAGATTAAAGTAATTATAAATATAAAACTCTTTTTTCAGCATCCAGCCTTGCTGTTCAAGAATGTTGGCAGCAGAAGGTAATTTTCAGACGTTGTTATCCTTCTGGGGTGGTGATGCTGCCGTCTTCCATAATATAGCTCAACCTTTATCGGCTACACCTACTATTAACTAAAACCTTACCAGAGATAGTGTTGTTTAGCTTGGCTGCTTGTTCTATTATTTATGCTCAATGTAGGTATTTTTCTAGACTTCGAAATAATATTTTAGACAAGGAACCAGATCATCAGTTTGAGATTTTTTAGGTTAAAGTTTTGATTAGATCCCTAGCATTTTAAATTGTATATAATCGGATGCATGTGGTTGGATGATCTCATCCAGGCTTTGAAGTAACCAACATATGCTTGTGGCTTGCAACTTTGAATCTAATTAAGCATTTGTTTAGATAGTTGGGCCTAAAATTCTATGAGATGCATGAGCCAACCATCAAATATACAGAATTATAAGTTGAGCTTGGCCTATTTTATCATTATCTAGGATTGATTTTTGAGTTTCATAATATTTTAGATCCAACCATTCAAATAGATCCTAAATTAAAATAAATTAAGTCTTTGTAAAAAAAATAAAAATTTTTTAATATTTTTTTAATTTTATTTTTTTTCTTATATTACTACATATTGATCTTCATATTTTACATACTTTTCTTATGCACATATTATTTTTTAAAAACTATCTAATCTTTATTTTTATAAATATAAAAAAATTTACTATAATATATCTAAATATCTTTCAATAGAAAAATTTTTATCGCTAATAATCTATAATTTATAAATTTTTAAATTTTTTTATTTTTTTAAATATTAGTGACAAAAACTTTTTATCATAAATAGTAGATTATCGATGATGAAAATTGATGTTTCATCGCAAATACACATTATTTGCGACATAATAGTTTCATCATAAATAATTTATAATTTTTAAATTTTTTTATTTTTTCTCATTTATTAGCGATAAAATTTTTTTATCATAAATAATATAATATTTATGATAAAAATTTAGTTTTTATCACCAATATTTTTTTATTTATAATATAAAATTTTTATTATAAATAATCTATAATTTTTAAATTTTTTAAATTTTTTATTTTCTTTCATATATTAGCGATGAACTTTTTCATCATAAATATCATGATTATTTGTGACGGAATTTAACTTTTCATCGTCAGTACTCCATTATTTGCAACATAATAGTTTCATTGTAAATAATTTATAATTTATAAATTATTTTTATTTTTTTTTCTTTATTAATGATGAAAATTTTTTATCATAAATAATATAGTATTTATGATAAAAATTTAATTTTTATCACCAATATTTTATTATTTATGATGTAAAATTTTTATCATAAATAATTTATAATTTTTAAAATTTTAAAATTTTTTATTTTTTTTTCATAATTTAACGATAAATTTTTTCATCATAAATACTGTGAGTATTTATGACAGAACTTGATTTTTCATCGTCAATACTTCATTATTTACGACGTAATATTTTTATCATAAATAATTTATAATTTTTAAATTTTTTAAATTTTTTATTTTTTCTCATGTATTAGCGATGAAACTTTTTTTATCATAAATAATTGATACTTATGATAAAAATTTAGTTATTATCGTCAATACTTATTATTTACGATGTAATATTTTTATCACAAATAATCTATAATTTTTAAATTTTTTATTTTTTTCATATATTAGAGATGAAAATTTTTTATCATAAATAATTTAGTTTTTATCGTCAATACTCTATTATTGGTGATGTAATATTTTTGTCTTAAATAATTTATAATTTATAATTTTTAAATTTTTTAAATTTTTTTATATTTTAGAGATGAAAAATTTTATCATAAATAAATAAGTATTTATGATGAAATTTTAATTTTCATCACTAATACTTGATTATTGACGACATAAATGTTGTCAATCATCTTTAATTGTTGAATTTTTAAAATTTTTTATTTTTTTTAAATATGAGTGATAAAAAATTTTCATCATAAATAACTAGTATTTATGATAAAAATTAAATTTTCATCATAAATACTTCTTTTATTTATGATGAAACTATTTTTATCATGAATATTTAAAAATTTAAAGTTAAAATAAATATTTTATTATTTATGATGATTTATTCTATCATAAATAATGTGTAATTATGATGAAATTTTATTTTTATCACAAATATACATCTATTTATGATGAAAAATAATTTTTATCATAAATAAATTATTATTAGCAATGAATTTAGTTTTTCATTGTAAATATCCTTATTGATGATGAAAGATATTTCCGTCGTAAATAAATTTATCGTAAAAATTTTCTTTTCTTATAATGACTGATATTAAATCGAAGGGAGCAGATTCAATTACTCCAACAAAATCTAAAGCCAGACAAGCAATTAAAAATCGAAACAATAAGCATATAAACTATTTATAGAGATGGATGGAGAAAGGAATGGTAAAACATGGAACAAGATGCATTTTTTAGTCAAATTTTCACCAAATAGGAGCTTGTCCCAACTGAGCATATCCTCAAGGATTTCCTCACACTTCTTTGTATCTTTGAGGTAGCCCTTCTCGATGGCCTCTCAGATCATCTTGCGTCTGTGGTG
>NC_025999.2:8580477-8617977 GCF_000442705.2 Elaeis guineensis | reverse complement strand
CAAAACTCTCTAGCTCCACCCAATGAGACAGAGATGTAGGATTTTATACAGGATGATTCAACACCACAGTAACAGTAGTACAATATTATCATTGATAAGGAAATGAGACATACTAGACCACTTTTATGATATATAGATATGATTGCTTATGTTCTTGTAGTAGCTAAGAGTATTGAGGGTGAAGAACCTTTTGTTAAGACCCTTGGCATTGCTCAACCCATTTTGCAACTCAACCTACTATGCTGCTCTAATACCATGTTGAAACTCTTGATCTTATGCATGGACCTAAGGAGACCTGCAATAGATCCACTCTCTCTGAAGATAGTAAACTCTAGCACCAATCTCTAGGTACTACGATGGGATGCCTCCCTCCTTCCAGCCCTAGGGCATCTAGGGCTTAAGAGAGGTGCCCCTCACTCTAGGATTTCTTCAAAAAATCTGGGGCGGCAACCTTAGAGAGAGAGAGAGAGGAGATTCAGGGAGAAATGATTTTATATTTCACATTTCGTATAAAACTCTACTACAATCTATGTATAAATATATAGCCAATAGGCCTAACCAAAAATTTTCCTGACTAACCATACATGAAAGCACTCATCGAGCCCATGTATACCTCTGTCTCATATACTCTCATCCTATGGACTTAATCCTAGTCTAAACTCTGAGTTAGTCTCCTTAAGATCTATCAAACTAAACCTTAAGACTTCTAGGATCAAACCCGATCCTAGACCTATGCAAAAATCTCATGCAGCTCTGCCCGTGCAACTTAGCCGACCCAGTCTCAGACTGAGTCGACTCATCTACGTGCCATGCCAGATTTCTCGAGATGCTGTCTTCTGTTTGGAACCTCCTCAGAGACTTGGTCGATCTAATCTCAATCTAAATCGATCCAGTGCCCTGAATCTGCTATTCCTCCACAGTCTTCAATCTTGGCTCTAGTTCCTTGTTCTATCTTGTGTTCTCAGATATTCGGAGCCTTAACCAAGCCTCTCAAAGTTTTTATCGCTTGAACCTCAAGTCCATGGAGAGCTATGCACTGCCTTCACCCTAAGACTACTCTTGTTTTAGCCCTAGGATCCAAATCCGATCCTAGCCTCCCGGAAACAACACCCTGGCTTTTCCTATGGCCTCCTAAGGTTTGGGAGCACCACACCAACTCCTACACCTTCCTCATATTAGGATGTAGTTAATAGTAAGAAGTTTGTAGAATGGGTTATAGCTATGATTGAAGAAATTGAGTCACTTCGAAAAAAATTTTATTTGAGAGTTAGTCAAGTTGCCTAAGGATGAAAGAGTAGTAGGCTGTAAATGAGTTTCCAAAAGAAAGAAGGCATTCCTAGGGCTGAGGTAGCACAATTAGTTGCAAAGGACTATACTTAGAAGTAGGGAGTAGACTTTCATGAAGTGTTCTCTCCTATTATCACAGCTAGAGGGGTTTCTTGTTTTAAGTAAAAAGAGTTATATTTGCATATTGCAAAAATTTTTTATCTAGTTTGAAGTAATCATCTTGGCAATGATATAGAAGATTTAACATTTTTATGGTTAATAATGGCTATACCAAGAATCACTATGATGGTTGTTTTATTATAGAAAACTCTGGGATGATTGCTATGTGTATCTGCTGTTGTATATTGATGATATATTGATTACAGCTAAGGATAAATCTAAAATCAATAGGTTGAAAGTTTAGTTGAGTGGTGAATTTGAAATGAAGGATTTAGGTGTGACAAAAAAAATTTTGAGCATAGAGATCCATAGAGATTGGTAAGCAGGACGATTGTACTTATTTAAAAAAAAAAGTATATAAAGAAGGTGCTTAAATGCTTTGGTATGGATAGATCCAAACTTGTGAACACTATTTGGCTACATATTTTAAATTATCTATTTCATTGTCACTGCAAACTGAGAAGGAAGTGGAGCACATATCATGTTTTCTATATGCTAGTGCGGTTGCTAGCTTGATGTAAGTTGTGGTATGACTAGATCTGATATTTTACATGCTATTAGTGTAGTTAGGGGGTACTTAGGCAATCTTAGGAAGACACATTAGCAAGCCATGAAATAGATTATAGGTTATTTGAGAGACTCTAAAATTTTGTCTTAGTCTATCATAATAGCAAATCAATTAATCATATTGCAGGTTATGCTGATTCTAATTATGTAAGTGATTTGGGTAAAAGATGATTATTGGCAGAATATATCTTTATTCTTTTTGGTTGCACTATTAGTTAGAAGGCTTCTTTAGTCTATAGTTACTTTATCTACAACTAAAGCAAGGTATATGGCTGTAATAAAGTGAGTAAAGGAAGCTCTATAATTACATGATCTCATTGATAGTTTTAGCTTGCAATGATAATTAATAGTTGTGCATTGTGATAGCCAAAGTGTTGTTCACTTAGCGAAAAATCTAATATATCATGAGCAGACTAAGCGTGTTGATGTCAGATATCACTTTATTCGAAAGATCATCGATAATAGTATTATTATACTTTAGAAGATAACCATTATAGAGAATCCAGCTGATATGTTGACAAAGCCACTTCTAGTTAACAAATTCAAGCTTGAACTTATTGATGTTTGTAGAGGTTGATGCCCTAAGAAGTAGATGAGGAAGAAAGAGTGAGAAAGGTTTTGATATATTTGACTAGATAAACTTCAAGCCAATATGGAGATTTGTTGAGTATGTTTTGAATATTTTACTTCTAGTAAAGCCGGTCCACATCAAATTAATTTAAGAAGATCTATTTTGGATAGCAATTCAAGTTAATATCAAATTTGGGCACTAGCCTTAGCTGATTATTATAGAAATATCAATTTAAGTCTAAATTAGTTTACTTTATTATATATATATATATATATATATATATATATATGTATGTATGTATGTATGTATGTATGTATGTATGTATGTATGTATATATCTTATAACTTTAAAAGGAGAGAGGTAATTGAGTGTTTTGGAGATACGATGAATCAGAGGCTAGAGGTTATGAGGTAAATTTGCATTCTGCAATCTGTATTTTTTTATGGTAAAGCTTTTGCATTGTCTCTACCTATAGATGTAGGTCAATAGAATGTGCCACATAAATTTTGTGTGCTCTTATTTTTCTTTTATTTTTTTATTTTTTTTTATTTTGTTATTCTCCTTGTAACACCTGGCCCAATTGGGCCCTGAATCAAGCCCATATGAGGGAAAAAAATTCTGGAAGAAGACTCCCGTTGAAGTCTTCTTCTTCTTCCCCGCATCCGATTAGGAGGACTCCTAAGGCCACAAGGAACCCTAGGAAGACCTCTATAAAATCCTCCTTCCCTTCTCCATGGCTAGCCATGACGAGCATTGGATTTCTCCTTTTATTTTTCTTGAATTTTTTGGTTGAAGCTACGGATGTTCTCATCGTGTTCATCTCAAATACTCGTTGAAGACCATATCAGAGTCGGAGGTAAGCCCTTCTCCTCTTTCTCCTCTTCCTTCTCCTCCTTTTCATGGCATGGTGCACCCTCACTAGCCATCGAGCTCGTCGAAAAATTCATAAAAAGGTGAACCTCTGTTTTGCCCTGTTTGGCCGAACCCTTTTCCTCCTCTTTTCTGACCACCGGTGCCGCTGTTTGCGGCGTCTCACCCGTAGGATAGGACTTCATATCTCTATCCCTCTTTTTTGAGGGTCATGACCGTCGGTGATCAGCTAATGACCAGCAAACAAATGAAAAAGCGATGGTCCCTTATTTTTTCGATCTCTTCTTGATTTCTCACCGGTCGAACCTTGCCGCCGACCATTTTTGGCTCCACCGCCGCCTCCACCTACTGTCGGACATCCGGCCATGCCGCCACCCTCATCGGAGTTGAGCCATAGAGCCTCCCTCTAGTCCTCCCCTGTTCGGCCAAGTAGGAGAAAGAAAGAAGAAAACAGGAAAAGAAGAAGAAGAAGGAAGAAAGAAAGAAAAGAAAAAGAAAAATAGAAAAAAAAAGAGAGAGAATTTTCTCTCTCTCCTCTCTCTCCTTTTTCTCTCTTCCCTCTCTCCTCTCTCCATCTTCTCTCTCTAGATTCTCTCTTTATTTTCTCTCTCTAGATCTTTTTCTCTCTTTATGGATTTTGTCTCTCTAGGATCTTTCTCTCCCTCTCTGATTGTATCACAGACCTTAGGATAAACTTGAGATAAAAATATGATGACTTGAGATTGCTCTAAAATTCATGCAGTAGATTAGATCCCAGCTTGGTCCTTATTTGAAATTTATAATATCGATCATAGTTAATCTATATTGAGTCACCTTGATATGATCTCTTATAATCTCGATCATGATTACCTCATTTGAAGGATATAAAAATTTTTTCTCTCTACTTTCTCTCTTTAAAACTTTCTTTCTCTAAAATATTCTATCTCTTCATGAATTTTCTCTCTCTAAAAGTCTTATGGACCAATGAAGGGTCCAGATACTCAGACAAATATCAATTTTGGATAATCCTAGGACAAGTCATGGATTTGTGTTATTAGGATTGATTATCGATAATTTCTTCATATATGATTTTTATATTTGATCAGGATCATGAAGAGATACAATTGTTTGCATAAGATATCAAGTAGAATATTTTATTTTCAAAATTCATAAATCAAAGAAGAACATTGATTTCTATGCTTGGATCAGTCACCAATAAAGGTAAAAATCTCTGTACATGATCATCATTATATATATGCTATTTTACTGTGGGTCTTGCATCATTGATTTTACATCATCGAATTTGAGATCGATGAATTTATTATATTTGAGATATTATTATTTAATTTTGAGTATGAGTATGTTATGTCAATATACATGTATCAGAGATTGGTGGCATGATTATATGGATATGACATATCTAAATTGATCATAATGTAAGTCGGAATTGATTTGATGAAATCAATACATAATGATTAAATAAAAAAGAGAGATATGGTATGAACTAGCCTTATCATGTGGAACAGCCTGCTAAGAGCTTCTATCTGGGACAGTCCATCAGGAGCTTATGCCTGGGACAGCCCCCACTGGCTTATAGGTGATCAGCCGGCCAGGAGTTCATGCCTGGGACAGTCCGCCAGAAGCTTATGCCTGGGACAGTCTCTTACGGGCTTTCGTACTTGGGACAACCGGCCAGGAGCTCATCCTGGGACAGTCTTGAAAGGTTTTTAAGTGAAAATTGATTTGGATGATGACTGAGGTATAGACTTGATTAGTTCAGAGCCAGAAAGAAAATATTAAAAATTATGTGATTATGAAAAAAATATGAAAAATAAAATATGAAATAATTATTGAACAAAAGTGTTTCACCTGTTAACATATGATGATACATTTCTTTTGACAAGACATATAATTTATAGATATTTGTATTATTCTAGATATTGAACATAAAATTTTATGTTTTATTGCTTATTCTTATTTTTAGATTATATTATTATATCGATATGATATGAGAATTCTTACTGGGCTGTAAAGCTCACACCCCTTCATCTTTTTTTTTTCTTCTCAGAGATATAGGATGCTCATGATTGGCTATGGTTTGAATTTGTGGGTGAGTAGATGTATAGATAGAGTGTCATGATACTTGATCAGAGGATTAAAATAATTTAACTTATAATTATATAAATTTTATTAATTATTATTAGAATTAGATATTATGGATGTTGAGGTTGTAATGAATATTATGAATATTGAGATTGTAATAAATTATTTTTGGCCTTGCATATTCTTTAGGGCTTGCTCTAAGGAGTATACGGCCATCACATATTCGATCCGGATGTTGGATTCGGAGCATGACAGAATGGTATCAGAGCTTAGGTTATGATTATTGGAGATTATGATATAAGTGATTAGGATGTGACAGAATAATATCTAGGTTATGATCATTGAAGATTATGATATAAGTGATTAGAATGTGATAGAATAATATCAGAGCTTAGGTTTAAGATCACTAGAGATTATGAAGTGATATCAAAATTTTATGTAAGATCAATAGGATGTGACAGAGTAGTATCTGAGCTTAGAGCTTAGGTTACGTTCATTTGGAGATAATGATACAAGTGATTAGGATATGACAGAACAGTACTAGAGCCCAGGTTTAAGGTCACTAAGGATTGTCATATAAGTGATATCAAAATTTTAGAATTATAATCAATAAAATATAATAGATAATATCAGAGTTTAAGATTATGATCATTAAGGATGTGATAGAATGATATTAGAGTTTAGGTTATTATCACTAGAAAATATGATTTAAGTGATATTTGAGCTTAAGATTAGAATTATTTAGAATTATGACTTTAGTGATATTTAAACTTAGATTATGATCAGAAAGAATATGATAGACATAAAAAAAAAATTCAGTAATTAGATTTCGAATCAATAGTATTATGATAAAATTTATGTATAAGTAGTATATGATGTCTATAATAGAATTGACAAGTTATATCTTGGATTTCAATTAGGATTGACCTGAGTATGAGAAGTGTTAACCTAGAATAAAGTGGGAGGTCTTGATATATTATGTTGGGTATACTTGATGACTTTGGAATGCGAAACTTATATGGGTGAAGGTCATAATAATTTTTTGAATTTTGATGTTAATTTTTTAAGCATTATAAAATTTTTGGACTTATCAGAAGGAAGTTAATTAGGGTATGGTCTAAGAAGAAATTACATCATATGAGAGAGAAATATTTTTAAGTATTGAACTTATAAGAGGTTATATATGAAAACTCAATTTTAGATGAAAAATATATTTAAAATTTATTATGATAATATGAGATACGCATCTTGGTGAGATCTTTGGTTATTCAAAATATTATGTTTTGAATCTGATTTCTTGATCTTTCAAGTTGCATTGAATTTCAAGTCAAAAGTTTACTTTTCTAAGTGGATCTAGGATATTTTGATATTGTTATTAAATTTAATACGAAGAATTAGATTTGTTAGAATATGATATATACATTATGATAAAATTTTTAATAATTTATATTATCATCTTTGGATTAGATTCTTTAATTTTTCTTGTGATTGTTGAAGATGGTGAAGTATATTAATTATTCAAGTCAAAGTTCGGATTTTTAAATTGAACTAACATATCTTGCTAGTGTTAAATTTTGAATGACTTATACAAGGGATAAGATTTTGTATGAATTTATCGATTAATATTAAAGATTGTGATGAAGAGAGCTCTACAAGAAATAATCAGGTTGATTCTACTTACAAGGATGTTGGCTTGAGTTCTTCTAATTTATTCGAGTTAAAATTAATTCTTTTACAAAGGAAGATTGATTTAAAAATTATCTAAATGATTGTAAGATAAATCGAAGGTTAACTCAAATTAATTCTAGACATCTTGGATTCTTGAGGCGTGATGAAGCTTATGCAATAAATTCAAATATAGAAAGTGGATCAAGATTTAATTTTGATGTGCTATGCCCAAAGAGCAATAAAGACAAAGAAACTTAAAATTTTATCCTAAGTCTTATATGAAATTTGAAGATTGGATCTACCTTGGATTGATCTAGCATATAAGGATATTTTTATCTTTTGATAAACCTATATACTTTGATAAATTAAGATCAGAGTGTACAGCAAAAGCATGGTGAATTAAATTGATTAAAAATATTAATTTTTTGATTCAAAAGATATTATGATAGAATACATTAGTTGCAAATAAGAAAAGATTTTATTGATAATGAAAGGATGCTATAGATTTTGATCTAATCTGATCATAGCCGGATAATTTTTATCAGTAGATTGCTTCATTATAGATGATGCCAAGAAATCTTAGATATCTTAAGTTTATTATTAATAGCTTGATAGTTCTATTATTAGTTCAAACCTAGAATGTCTTGACATAGATCTCATATTTTTTTAAATATAATATTGTTACTCGAACTGATATAGAAGATTGAGATTTTTTTAAGATGAAAATCTATGTATAAAATTTGTTGGAAGGTCAAAAGAAAAAAGAAATCGATGATTGTAAAGAGTGCCCGATATTCGATCTTTCTTTATTTTCTATCATAGGTAGTTAGAAATAATTATGAATTTTGAGTAGGATGTATTAGACAAATAACTGTGGTATGTTAATACAAGTCTAAAATATTACTGTTCTTTAAAAAAAATTTAAAAATTAATATAAAAAGAAATAAATTTGAGACTTCATATAATTTTATTATAACAAGATCATGAGAAATAAATAATATATAAGATATTATCGGAAGCATGAGAATGACATGATGAGTATATATTATTAAGTACGTATCTCAACAATATAACTTAATTTCGAGGATGAAATTATTTGAAGGGGAAGAGAATGTAACACCCGACCTAATTGGGCCCTGAATCAAACCCATATGAGGAAAAAAAAATTTTGGAAGAAGACTCCCGTTGGAGACTTCTTCTTCTTCCCCATGTCCGATTGGGAGGAGGACTCCTAGGGCCATAAGGAACCTTAGGAAGACCTCCAATAAAATCCTCCTTCTCTTTTTCATGGCTAGCCATGACGAGCACTAGATTTCTCCTTTTATTTTTCTTAAATTTTTTCGTTGAAGCCGCGGATGTTCTCATCGTGTTCATCTCAAATACTCACCGGAGACCTCACCGGAGTTGGAGTTAAGCCTTTCTCCTCTTTCCCCTCTTCCTTCCCCTCCTTTCCACGGCACGGTGCACCCTCACCGACCGTCGAGCTCATCAAAAAATTCATGAAAAGGTGAACATCTGTTTTGCTCTGTTTGGTCAAATCCTTTTCCTCATCTTTTCTGACCACCGGTGCCACCGTCTGCGGTGTCTCACCCATAGGATAGGACTTCATATCTTTATTCCTCTTCCCTGAGGGTCTTGGCTGTCGGTGATCGGCCAATGACCAGAAAATAAAAGAAAAAGTGACGGTCCCCTGTTTTTTCGATCTCTTCTTAATTTCTCACCGGTCGATCCTTGCCGCCGGCCATCTTTGGCTCCACCATTGCCTCCACCTGTTGCCGGACATCCGGCCATGCCACTGCCCTTGTCGAAGCTGAGCCATCGAGCCTCCCTCTGGTCCTCCCCTGTTCAGCCAAGGAAGAGAAAGAAAGAAGAAAATGGAAAAAGAAGAAGAAGAAGCAGGAAGAAAGAAAGAAAAAGAAAAAGAAAAAGAAAAAAGAAAAAAGAAAAAAAATAGGAAAAAAAAAAGAAAGAAAAAGAGAGAATTTTCTCTCTCTCCTCTTTCTCCTTTCTCTCTCTTCCCTCTCTCCTCTCTTTACTTTCTCTCTCCATCTTCTCTCTCTAGATTCTCTCTTTATTTTCTCTCTCTAGACCTTTTTCTCTCTTTATGGATTTTGTCTCTCTAGGATCTTTCTCTCCCTCTCTGATTGCATCATAGATCCTAGGATAAATTTGAGATAAAAATATGATGACTTGAGATTGCTCTGAAATTCATGCAGTAGATTGGAACCTAGCTTGGTCCTTATTTGAAATTTATAATATCGATCATAGTTAATCCATATTGAGTCACCTTGATATAATCTTTGATAATCTCGATCATGATTGCCTTGTTTGAAGGATATAAAAATTTTTTCTCTATTTTCTCTCTCTACTTTCTCTCTCTAAATTTTTTTTTATTCATAAATTTTCTCTCTCTAGAAGTCTTGTGGACCAATAGAGAGTCTAGATACTTAGATAAATTTCGATTTTGAGTAATCCTATGAGAAGTCCTGGATTTGTGTTATTAGGATTGATTATCGATAATTTCTTCATATATGATTTTTATATTTGATCAGGATCATGAAGATATACGATTGTTTGCATAAGATGTCAAGTGGAATATCTTATTTTCAAAATTCATAAATCAAAGAAGAACATTGATTTTTATGCTTGGATTAGTCACCAGTAAAAGTAAAAATTTCTGTACATGATCACCATTATATATATGTTATTTTACTGTTAGTCTTACATCATTGGTTTTGTATCGTCGGATTTGAAATCGATAAATTTATTATATCTGAGATATTATTTTTTGATTTTGAGCATGAGGATGTTATGTCAATATATATGTATCAGAGATTGACGGTATGATTATATGGATATGACATATCTAAATTGATCATAATGTAAGTTGAAATTGATTTGATGAAATCAATGCATAATGATTAAATAAAAAAGAGAGATATGGTATGAACTAGTCTTATCATGTGGAACAGTCCATCAGGAGCTTATGCCTGAGACAGCCCGTCAGGAGCTTATGCCTGAGACAGCCTCCACTGGCTTATAGGTGGATCAGTCGGCCAGGAGCTCATGCCTGGGACAGCCTGCCAGAGCTTATATCTGGGACAGTCTCTCACGGGCTTTCGTACATGGGACAGCCAGTCAGGAGCTTATCCTGGGACAGCCTTGAAAGGCTTTTAAGTAAAAATTGATTCGGATGATGACTGAGGTATAGACTTGGTTAGTCCAGAACCAGAAAGAAAAAGTTAAAAATTATGTGATTATGAAAAGAGAAATGAAAGATAAGACATGAAACAATTATTGAATAAAAATATTTCATCTTTTAACATATGATGATGCATATCTTTCGACAAGACAAATAATTTATAGATATTTGTATTATTTTAGATATTGAATATGAAATTTTATATTTTATTGCTTATTCTTATTTTCAGATTATATTATTATATCGATGTGATATGAAAATTCTTACTGGACTGTAATGCTCACACCTCTTCATCTTTCTTTTTCTTCTCAGAGATACAGGACGCTCATGATTGGCTATGGTTTTAATTTACGGATGAGTAGATGTATAGATAGAGTGTCATGATACTTGATCAGAGGATTGAAGGAATTTAATTTGTAATTATGTAAATTTTACTAATTATTATTGGAATTAGATATTATGGATGTTGAGGTTGTAATGAATATTATGGATGTTGAGGTTGTAATGAATTATTTTTGACCTTGCATATTCTTTAGGGCTTGTTCTAAGGAATATGCGGCCATCACGTATCTGATCCGGGTGTTGGGTTCGGGGCATGACACTTTTTGTCTGTTGCAACCATCGTAATGTAACCTAGTTGTCCATCTTCATTAGGGTTCATGAGTGCATGATTATCACATGAGATAATTGTAGACATAAAAGTTTATTAATATCCTTTCCATGCTGGATTAGAGGAGTGGTTGTATTTTGGTGGAAGCAGACCCCCATATTTGATTTCATTCCACCGATAAATCCTCGGGGCAAATTAATCCTTTCACTCATATTGTTAATGATGTTAGAGTTTGGATGGAGAACTAGGGCACAACGAAATCATAAGTTTTGATGTCTAATTAAAAAAATTAGAAGTTTTAGAATGTAAATATAAATTGTGAAAATTTGGTTTACTCTGAAGGCTCGGCCAAGATCCTCGAGTCACGGTGAAACACACTGGTAAGACCATTTCATGTGATAATATTCCCGGTCAAGAATAACCTACCTCTCGTATATTTAATTTACTCTCCTACGGAATCTGAGTGGAGGCACACCGATGTATACTCTCATGATTATAGATCTCCAGAACTACGAGGATAAGAAAATATAGTGATGCTTCCACCATGAACGCTGCCTTGACATCCTCACTTTTGCAACATCCATTTCATTCATTTGTTGCTTTTCACTACCAAACGCAGTTTAGCCAGGAGCACTACCAGAATATATATCTCCACGAGCAATTACAAGCTACATAGCCTCAACATAGCACGAATACATGATTAATATTGTCACAAAGAAGCCTGAAACTATCGTATTACGCACAGCACACACAGGTCTTATTTCCATAATTTTATTGCGTACATAAGACGGTAGCAAGCAACGTAGGTTTTACACAGCCATCATGGAACTGCTGAGTGCCGACCTACTGGACGGCTAAACTCAGCTCTTATTTCCATGATTTTATTACGTACGTGCATATATAAGACGGTAGCACGCAACATTAACGTAGGTTTTACATAGCCAATTCAACCTGGACCGCTGAGTGCTGACTACGTACTGGACAGCTAAACCCAGCTCTTATTCCATAATATTATTACATAATACAGCAGCAAGCAGCGGAGCTTTTTACTCAGCAGCAGTGCTTGGATCACCAGCAGGGTTGTCTCCGCTTTGGTTCTTGTCCCCAGGGGCATTCACGTCCCCGCGGTGTTAGGTAGTTTGTTCTGCAGGCTGATCAGGTGCATCACGGATGGTTTTGCAAGAGGCCGGTGGACGGCACTTGCACTTGCGGTGGAGCATTTGTTCCATCCACTCGACGGACCCCCAAGCATCAGGATACACAGCTGCATCTATAGAGGCTAAGGGGATGGTATACGTATAGCACGGGGCTGGTCGACAACGTCCCATCCCCACCTTGGGAACCCCATTATTTGCACCTTCAACGTGCACAGGGAGCTGTTCAGTGGCGGGAGCATCTCCCGTACTATCTTTGCCTTTGCTCACTCGTCATGATCTCAAGCATGCACTTGCTACTCTCACGCGTCAATTTGCTCTGCACGTTCCACTGAAGAAGGTGATCGGGATCCTATTTATGGGCATGAGGGGAGTGAATTCGAATGGTTCTCAAATCCGCTGTGGACCAAAGGGACGATGACCGGTATTGACTTGTATAAATCAACACCGACTATTAAACCGACCTTTCAGAGCGGAGGAAACGGACACCCATAAAACGATAAAAAATAGACAGAGACACTGCAACAGAAACAACTTTTGACGCTGAATTACTAATAGCAGACCTCACTGTATCAGTTCTTTTCCTAAATAAAATTTTGGGTGCCCAAGTGTCCATCGTCCGCTCATATGCAGTACCAACCATTAGTGCTAACCTAACACAAACACTTCATGTGACTTCTTTGTTGTATAACTTTTTTGGTGCACACAAACGTTTCATGTGACTTCTTTGGTATATTAACTTTTTTTGGTGCTGCTCCATGATCTCCACTCCTTGGGGCACTTTGGGGCAGGTCATGTTAGGTATAATTGGCCAATTTGATGGGGCCCAAAGATGAAATAATGCAAGTTATCTCAATCACATGAGATCAAAGTGCAAACTACAAACTACTTCACATGACATGTGAATCTCACCACATTAACTACTGAGAAGACCCTATCAAATGGCTTTCTTGCACCAATATCTCTCCACCAACCCTGCAAGATTATTAAACATACAAAATCTTATACAAGATGGTTACAAAGATGATGAGTAACTCTCCTATAATTCCTTGCACTGATAGCCACTCAATTATATAATAGTTTTACGTGAGATTTTTAATTAGGGTACAATAGCATTGCCTAGTGGCTAGAATCCAAGATCACGTTAGAGTGAGTAAAGATGGGACAGCTCCACATTTTAGTTCTTTTCATCGGGACAATTAAGATGCTAGTATGTATGTGGCCTATGCCTAGAGCATAAGGCAAGAAGCAGAATGACCATGAGACAAGACCAGGTTCCCTAAGAGACAGCAGATGCGCGGTCCATGAAGAGGTGCATGGACTGCGTGCCCATTTTCTTGATGTTTTGTATGGTCCACGGTGAACCGATAGCGTTTTGGAGGGTGTTTCTCACAGTCTTTGGAGATTTTTGTGGACCGACTGACCAGACGCACAATCAGATGGTGGTTGGAGGCTTGTGGGTACAATCAGGTGGTTCAGGAGACTCTGGGGTGCTATCAAGAGTTCTGTTATGCCTTGGACTCAGGATTGAACATGGATTTTGGCCTTTAAGAGGCCTGTGGCGAAATAGAGAGCATCCGTGGCCTGTGGTGAGTTCGGCGAAGACCTGTGTGCAGCAGTCAAGAGACAGGAGTCAGGCAGCAGGCAGCAGATCCTGAAAAGATGCCGACAAAAAGCAAGAGCAAGGGACTTCAGATAGACTATTAGGTAGCAGACAGCGATCATTTCAGGAGTTCAAGAAGTCTCCTTGAGAGGGAGAGCTTTTGTGAGGAAAATCTTCTTATGAGAGAGAGATTGAATGTACGAAGGTTGAAAGTATGATCTCCTCTTATAATTTTTTCTTTTTCATAATGAAGCTTGCATGCTCCATGGAGGCGAGCCTTTTGGCTATTCCATGTATTTGATTGTATTTTTATTTTTGTTTCTTCTTTCTTTCGCTGCACTGAGCGATATCGAAAAAATCCTATGGTGGTGGTGTCCTGGCCCACAAAGAGTTTACAGCGAGATCCAAGATGACGAACAGAGTCCAACGAGCCCAAGAACAGTCACGAAAGAAGCTCGAAAATAGGTGGCAGGGCGCATGGGATGGTGAAGGTCGGTGGAGGCCGGCGGTGGTGCAGCTAGGCCTGGTAGCACGGCCCAGCATGCGGACGCACGGACGTGGCTCGGGCTCGGGCTTGCATGTGCGGGCCAGCCTAGCGGATGCACGAGCGCACGACCTATAGCATTCGACAGCCCGCAGTGTATCGTGGTCCACCAGAGACCGCGGTCCGTGGAGAGGTGCGTGGACCATGCACCTGTTTCTCTGATGTTTCATGCAGTCCACAGAGGACCGGTGGCATTTTGAGAGGCGTTTCTCGCGATCTTTGGAGATTTTCATGGACCGAGTGACCCGACATGCAATCAGATGGCGACTGGGGGCTTGCGAGTGCGATCCGACAATTCAGGAGGTTCTGGGGTGCTACCAGGAGTCCTATTACGTCTTGGACTCGGGATTGAATACGAATTTTGGCCTTTAAGAGGTCGGTGGTGAAACAGAGAGCACCAGTGGTCTGTGGTGAGTTTTGTGGGGATCTGTGTGCAGTAGCCAAGAAACAAGGAGTCAGGCAATAGGCAGCAAACCTTGAAAAGATGCCGACAGAGAGAAAGAGCAAGGGACTTCAGGCAGACTGTCAGGCAACAGACAGCGGTCGTTTTAGAAATTCAGGGAGTCTCCTTGAGAGAGAGAGCTTTTATGAGGAAGTACTTTTTATGAGAGAGAGAGATTGGATGTACAAGGGTTGAGGGTGTGATCTCCTCTTGTAATTTTTTCTCTTTCGTAGTGAAGCTTGCATGTCCCATGGAGGCGAACCTTTTGGCTGATCCATATATTTGATTGTATTTTTATTTTTGTTTCTTCTTTCTTCTTGTTGTACCGAGCAGTATCAAAAAGTGCCTGTGATGGTGGTGTCCTGGCCAGACATTCCCAACACAGATGTGGTGGATAAGGCATTGCTAAAGAAAGTTGTTTCTGCTAGTAAAAGCTAGTGGAAGGTAGTTCAACTTAACCCACCAAGAGAGCTCATGGTTCCTCAACCTCAAGCAAGTTGATGTGCAACCGAAGCTCCTGGGACTGAGCTTGAGGTGGAGATCTTGCCAGTTCGTACTATAACAAAAACAAAATTCTTGAAAAAGAATAGTCATCATCGAAAAAATTAATTTTATCATAAAAAAAATTTGATGGCAAAAAATGATCACGACACTCATCAAGAGCAGTGCGTAGCTAAAGGTGTAAGGTGATGATAGAAATATTTCATCACCAAATATATATTAACTATGATAGATATATATTTGTCACCATTGATAAAATATTTGATGATGATATTTTTTATTACAAAAAATTAAAAATTTTATCACGATAAGATATATTTTTCATCATCAAAAATTAATCTCTAGTAGCATAAACAAGTTCATCATCAAAAGAATATATTTTTATGACATAATTATTCATCATGAAAAGTAAAAAAAATTCATCGCTTGATATACTTCAGTCACTAAAACATCCAATAATGAGTCTTCTACAAAATTTACATGTTGCAATAGTTTGTGTTTGGTGATGAAATTACTTTGTCATTGAATGTGACCATAATTTTATGAAGTGTGAGATTTCGTAATAAAATATACTGAACTATCGTAGGCCGCATCACCTCCTCCTCAACATGTAGCACCTGTGGCCGAGGTCCACAATCATGGGGGTTCCCTAAGTCCTTGACCTTTATGTTGTTCGATGCGAAGGATGTGTAGCAGTTGGCAAGGGGAATCACCCTCCTCAAGGATCGGAGGAAGTTGGAGGGTGGCATAGCTAACAAGTAACCTATTCTAATGGAGCCTTTCGAAAAGTTGCTGAGAAAAGCACCAATTAAGCTGCGATTTTGAAATACCTAGGACTATGTCCTATACCAAATCAGGGCCTAGGCCACCCTCCTGTAGGCACCATTTTAGGCAGACCTTTGGCACATCCGAATGCAAGCACCGCTTTGGGCACTCCCATAGATAAACAAAAAGGGGGTGCCTCTATCGAAAAAAAAAAAGCATCGCCTTGTTTTTTTCCTTCCAGTGTGACCAACCCCTTCACCCACTCTACTGCTCTCCCTCTCCCTCTCCCTCTCCCTCGCCCTCTCCTACCACCCTCTTGCTCACCCTCTCTCACTCTTTCCTCTTGGTCTCCCACCACAACTGATCCACCTAACTATTATCATTATGGGATCAAGCATGTTGAATTATCATATGTACTAAGAAAAGAAGAAGATTTATATATGCATATATGTGTAGTACTTGAGTCCCAATATGGCTATGTGTGGAAAAAGACTTGTTTATGTGTCCTAACATAGGGCTTAATTGTCTTGGCCCCACCACGGGGGTGATTATGTGTGGCCCTGCCACGGCATTAAATTTGGCGACCCCGCCATGAAAGTAATCATGATGTCACCTAAGCTATTGAGGTTAAGTGCAGCCACGTGATTACTATTCTGGTAAAGAACCTTGACCACAGAGGTTAAATGTCGAGTAACCCAAAGCATATAAAGGTTAAATATGGAGTTAAAGTGTAGCTATAGTCGTTGGCTATAGACTGAAAGTTGGACATTGGACATGCAGGTATATGTATGTGTGTAAATATATGTACGTGTTGTAAGCATAGTATGATCGAGAAACTTGGATAATCTATCTTATTTTGATTCCAAGTATTGATTCATCATGTGTGTACATTATTGAAAAGATGAAACGATCATTTTAGTATGTGTAAATTATTAGAAGGATATTTATAATAAGATTTCCATTAGCTAATGCTTGAGGATATATATAAAATGAGA
Organism: Elaeis guineensis; assembly: GCF_000442705.2. NCBI lineage: Eukaryota > Viridiplantae > Streptophyta > Magnoliopsida > Arecales > Arecaceae > Elaeis > Elaeis guineensis. The sequence continues at coordinate 8,600,957 of NC_025999.2, read as the reverse complement.
TTACTTAGTTTAGAATTTAGTTAAACTAGGATATATATATATAGCATGCTAATCGATTAATTGAAGCTATTTCTATACATGCTAAAGTTTAGGGATAATGAGTTCTGAACCTACATTCTGGATGAATGAATTTCCTTGCAAAAGTTGTCCAAATCTTCCAAAGTCAACCATTTTTAGTTAGCCGAACGTGCAAAGATTTTTTTTTTTTTTCATCATAAGATCTGACACACAACGAGAGTTTGAAAAAAGTAATGAATAGAGCATAACAACTTATAAACTAAGGATACCTCTGTTGGTTGTAATTCTTGGGAGCATTTTTGGAGGAAAAGGTGTATAAAATAAAAGGGAAACATACCACATTACTTGCTATTCCTTTGTTGTGGCACCTGCAAAGCATTTGTTTAATACCTAGAAAATTATAAAAATATAGTAGAAGCAAAGAATATGTTTAATTCTAACCATTTGGTTAAGAAAAGTTCCATTCTAATTCCGATTCTAAGATAGCATGAAAATGATTCAATCTATATAGAACTCAATCCTTACTATTTTTTATAGGTTCAAATTTCTATTCTAATTTCGATTTTGATTTCGATTCCGATCTCAAATCAAATATTTCGGCGGATTTGTCTATTCCGATTTCGATTCCAAGCCATTTCGATTTTCATTCCTATTCTAATTTCGATTACGAACCAAACACCCCCTCGATATTTTCACAATTTAATACATAATACAGTAGCAAGCAGCTGAGATTCTAAATAGCCTTCCTGGGATGCTGGTAGGTATAGTTTCCTGATTGGCAATTATCCGAGTTGAAGGATAGGCACCACCAACGTTGCTGCCAATATTGATGTTTCCTCTGTTTTGATTAATTATTTTTATTGTGCACCTCAGCCACACAACTTGCTCTCGAGGGAGACTAACCGTCAACCAGTTGAAAAACCCTCAAGCGGCTCCATCTACAGTGGCGAATGGGATGGTATTGCATGGAGCCGGTGCAGGTGGCTTGCACTTGTCCTGCAGTTTTGAGGCTGATTATTACCCGTCACCCAGTTGAGAATCCCTCAAGCAGTTTCATGTGCAATTCCATCCACGGAGGGCTATGCACCTTCTCCGGAACAAAAATCATGTCGGGCGGGCATTAGAGAGAGAGAGAGAGAGAGAGAGAGAGAGGAGTATGAGGTGGACTTCTTATTTAATCATATTTTTTTGATATTAATCTTAAAAAAAAAATTAAAAGTCGTAGACTGCTACTACTAATGGTGCCATTGCTCCCATGATTAAAAACAAAAAGCATCTCATTTTCTTTCTTTTTTATTTTTAAAATATATTTTTATCGATATAAATAATATGATCAGATAATATATATTAAATAAATTAATCATCAAATAAATCAATACACAGGTTGACGGAGGTCGATGGTGGTGCAGTCAGGCCTGGCAGTGGCGCAGCTAGGCCTGACAGCGCGGCCTAGCGCGCAGACGTGCCGGCGCAGCCCGAGTCCAGGCGAGCGTGTGCGTGGGCCGACCCAGCAGATATGCAGATGCACAGCCCGTAGCGCGCGACAGCGTGTGGTGTACTGCGGTCCACCATGGACCATGGTCCATGGAAAGGAGTGTGGACCACTTGCCCATTTCCCTGGCGTTTCGCACAGTCCACAGTGGGCCGGTAGCATTTCGGAGGCTCGTGCAGCAGCCTGAGGAGTCTGGTGAGCAAAGAGGGCACATCAGTGCGAGGGAGGCTTAGACAGTAGCCAAGAGGAGTTTGGCGAGCGTCGAGTGCACGTAGTAGGTAGAGCAGACCCTGTAGAGCACTGACAGGAGATCGGAGGCAGAGCAGAGCGTCAGGCAGAGCAGCTGTGGAGAGGCATGATGTAGCGATTCGCTCCACAGAAAGCATCTAGGGACATCGAGGACTCTGATACTGACAGGCCTGTGAGAGGATCTCCTTGAGGGATTTGAGAGAGCTTTTGTAAAAGTAGCTTTTAGTTGAGAGAGGGTGGTATACAGAGAGTTGAGAATGGGTGTTCTCCTCTTGTATTTGTTTTTTTCTTATAGTGAAGCTTGCATGGCCCATGGAGCTAGCGCTTAGGATGTTCCACATACCTGATTGTGTCGTATTTGTTTTCTTCTTTTTTCCTACTATGATGCGAGTGGTATCGAAAAGGTCCTGTGATAGTGGTGTCCTGGCCAGACATCTCCAACAATTGGTATCAGAGTGAGGCGGTACCAGCGCGAGGTTGCGACGGTAGTGAGCAAGATTGAAGATGGAAAAGACAAGCACAATCAAGTTGGAGATCGACCACGGAGGGTTGATTGATGCTCTCTTATGCAAGGAGGAGCCGTCTACATAGAGGATGCTAGTGGGACCTCAGTGCGAGGTGGAGCTCCAGATAGAGATGGATCAGACACGGAACGGGAGACTCGGGAGAATATGCGACGTTGCCAAGAGCTATCCCGAGTAGGTCTCAGATCAGGAGGTGTACGGTACATGACAGAGATGGAATTGAGCGGTCTGGCTCGACTCTCATGTTTGCCAATCCATAAGTTGCAGACGATTGCCTCAGGACATGGGGGAGAGGAGATCTAGAAGCTTTCAAAGTCAGATAGAGGCTGAATATTGAGTCGAGGTGGAGATTGTTAGAAAATATACCTCAAAATTTGATCCACAAAGAGCCCACAGTGAGGTCCAAAACGACGAACGGAGTCCAACGAGCCCAAGATCATCCTAAGCAGAGTCCAGACAGAGAAACTACGCACGAAAGAAGACCAGGGCGTGTGGCATGGCCCACGGGCCGACAAAGGCCAATGGCGGTGTAGCCAGGCTCGGCAGCACAACCCAGCATGCAGATGCATGGGTTGGCCCAGGCCCAGGTGGGCACACATGTGGGCCGGTCCAGTAGATGTGCGGGCGCACGGCCCATAGCGCACGACAACACGCGGTGTACCGCGATCCATGGAGAGGCGCATGGACCGCACGCCCCTTTCCTTGGCATTTCGTGTGGTCCATGGTGGATCGGTGGCTTTTCGGAGGCTCGTGCAACTGCCATGAGGAGTCCGATGAGCAGAGAGGGGGCATCAGTGCTAGAGAGGTTCAGGCAGTAGCCAAAAGGAGTTTGACGGGTGCAGAGTGCGCACAGCAGGCAGACCAGACCCTACAAAGCACCGACAAAGGATCAAGGGCAAAGCAAAGCATCAGACAGAGCAGCTGTGGAGAGGCATGATATAGCAGTTCGATCCACAGGAAGCATCCAAGGGCATCGAGGATCCTGATACTGGCAGGCCTGTGAGAGGGTCTCCTTGGGGGACTTGAGAGAGCTTTTGTGAGGGTAGCTTCTAGTTGAGAGAGAATGGTATACAGAGAGTTGAGAGTGGATGTTCTTCTCTTGTATTTGTTTCTTTCTCATAGTAAAGCTTGCATGCCCTGTGGAGGTAGCACTTAGGTTATTTCATGTACCTGATTGTGTCTGTATTATTTTCTTCTTTTTTTCTACTACACTACGAGTGGTATCGAAATGGTCTTGTGGTAGTGGTGTCCTAGCCAAACATCCCCAACAATTGATATCAAAACGAGGCTATACCAGTACGAGGTTGCGGCGGTAGTGAGCAAGTTTGAAGATGAAGAAGACAGACATAATCAAGGTAGAGATCGACCGCAAAGGATTGATTGATGCTCTCTTATGCAAGGAGGAGCCATTTACATGGAGGATGCCAATGGGAGTCCAGTGTGAGGTGGAGCTCCAGGTGGAGATGGATTGAGCATGGGACAAGAGACTCGGAAAGATATGCGATGTCGTCAGGAGGCTACCTTGAGCAGGTCTCAGGTCAGGAGGTATACGGCACGTGATGGAGATAGGATTGAGTGACTTGGCTCAACTTCTATATTTATCCATCCATGAGTAGCAGACGATTACCTCAGGATGCGGAGGCGAGGAGATCCAAAAATTCTCAAAGTCAGATGAAGGCCAAATATCGAGTCGAGATGGAGATTGTTAGAAAATATGCTTCAAAATTCGATCTATAAGAAGCCCACAGCGAGGTCCAGGATGATGAACGGAGTCCAACGATCCTAAGATCATCAAAAATGGAGTTCAGACGGTGAAACTATGTGCGAAAGAAGGTCAGGACGTGATGGCACGGCCCACGGGCCAACAGAGGCCGACGGTGGTGCAGCCAGGCCCGACAATGCGGCCCAGCACGCAGACGTGTGGGTGCGGCCTGGGCCCAAGTGGGCGCACACGGGCCAACCCAGCAGAGCGCAGGCGCGTGGCCTATAGCGTGCGACAGCGCATAGTGTATCGTGGTCCACCGCGGACTGCGGTCTGTGCAGAGGCGCGTGGATTGCACACCCATTTTTCGGGCATTTCGTGTGGTCCACGATGGACCGATGGTGTTTTGGAGGCTCATACAACAGTCGTGAGGAGTCCGTTGAGCAAAGAGGGGGCATCAGTCTGAGGGAGGCTCAGGTAGTAGCCAAGAGGAGTTTGGCGGGTGCCGAGTGCGCGCAGCTGGCAGAGCAAACCCTGCAAAGCACCGATAGGGGATCGAGGATAAAGCAGAGCATCAGGTAGAGCAGCTGTGGAGAGACATGATGTAGCGGTTCGCTCCACAAGAAATGTCCAGAGATGTCGATGATCCTGATACTGGCAGGCCTATAAGAGGATCTCCTTGTGGGATTTGAGAGAGCTTTTATGAAGATAGTTTCTAGTTAAGAGAGGGTGGTATACAAAGAGTTGAGAGTGGACGTTCTCCTCTTGCATTTATTTCTTTCTCATAGTGAAGTTTGCATGTCCCGTGGAGGCAGCACTTGGGTTGTTCCATGTGCCTGATTGTGTTTGTATTATTTTTTTCTTTCTTCCTACTGCGACGCGAGTGGTATCGAAAAGGTTCTGTGATAGTGATGTCTTAGCCAAATATCCCCAACATTTTTTACGTGGGCTATGCATTGGACCGTTAAAAAGTGTCTATTAAAAAAATTTGTAATATGTATCAAGAAGTCGACGAGCATGTATCATCCAGCCATGCAGTGTGTGCATATATACTATGAGTATGATGTTTCAAAACTATGTATTAATTTGTTTGAAGATATGTATTGGATTGTTAGATGATTAATTTACTAAATGTGTATTACTTGTATATATATTATATATAGATGAATTCTATGTCTAGAAATAGTATCTCAATTTATCTAAAGATATGTATTGACTTATTTATATTTTAAAAATTACTAAATAATTAATTTACTTAATATATATTATCTGATTATATAATATATATTGATAAAAATATGTTATAAAAATAAAAAAGAAAGAGAATATTATAATTTCTTTAATTATAAAATAATAATTCGATTAGTGGAACGAGTTTTTAGCTTTTAAGTTCTTTCTTTAAAATTAATATTAAAAAGTTATAAAAAATAAGGAGCCCATCCCCTCCCTCCATATAATTTTTGTTTCCTATTCCGCGCGAGACATAGAGGGAGAGACTTGACTCCTACGATGGTTTGCTGAGGATAGCTCCCTGGAACCTCTCCGGTGGATCTTCCCACCCATTGCTGAGGATAGGAATGCAGACATTTGTCAAAGAGATAATAGTAGAACTACATACGTTAATGCAAAGGAATAAGAATAAAAATAATTTATAATTTTATATGTGATATATAAATTCATGGTAACATCAGAACTGTATGACATAGCAGCCATCTATTGAGAATCATCACATGTCTAACTAGAACTCTATTTTTTATATATTCTACTTAAAATAAGAGTACTTTATCTTTAATGTTATTCTATTTAATTATTTTTTTAAAGATTATTAGAATTTGTATTCCAGTAAGTCTTTGGTTTGTAAGTTCAAATAGAAGTTAAACTCCTATGCGTATGTTGGTCTATTTAAAGGGACCATTCATGTCCCCTTTAAGTTGTGGAAAGAAAAAGAGAGGAGAGATTATTTATGCATGTGGAGACTCATTCTCAAGACATCTTTGTGAGGTTTTGATATTTATTTTTTTTGAATAAATTAGTTTTTTCTCCTAATTTTTTGTTCTACCACAATTATCTTTTTTTCATGATTGTCTCCAAATATTTTTTATTTGGTGTTTGTTTTGGATCTTAGATCAGCACGATCAATCTACTATGTATAGTGTGCCATTCTACATAGTATCAGAGTGAAGATTTTGATGTTTGTAGCTTTACATGATATTAGCTTAATTATAACCCTATGCAATATTTTAGAATAATATTTAATTTTATTTATCTATTTTATATATATTTTAAAAATTATTAAAATAATAAAAATTATATTTTGTGTACAACGTGCATTATAAACAATTAAACAAATCTTGTGAAGATTCGACGATCCTGATTCTATGAAGCTCCTTCCTAAATCTATCATTTCTTATTATTTTTATTTTTAACCATTTGCATCCCTTTCATCTCTCCTCCCTCTTGTGAGATTGCGATAAAAAAATTGGCTAGTAAAGCATCTAGAGCAAGTATGTCAATTGATGGCTCACGAGAGAATCTGAAGACTATTAATTAAGAAAAAAATTTTCTATATTGAAATTTTGGGGGTGATCAACTGAAAGAGAAGAGGAGAGAAGAAACAAAGAGAAATTTGTGAAAAATGTAAGAGAGACAAAAGACCATGATTATTCTCATGATGTCAAGTTTGCATTTATGCTATGAAATTAAATTATTATTTATTAAATATATTTCTACGAATGTTTTTTCATGTATATGTAGTAGATATACTATTTATAGATATGGCAAAGGACCGTGATTATCTCATGATATCACATTTGCATTTACATGTATTAAATATGTTTTCAAAAAAAAAGTATATACACATGGTCATATACTATCATAAACATGGCAGAAGGGAGAGCCCTACAATCAACTTTAGTATAAATATTTGTACTATTTATGATCCTACTTTAAATACATGATGAAGAAAGAAACACTATTCATTATTTTAAATAATTTTTAAATACTATTTATTAAATGCTATTTATCCTTCCAAAGTATCTATCTAAATACTATTTGTCATTTTTATGTACACACGGTGAATATACCATGTTACAATGTGTGTTGTGAATAGTGATATTATCAAGCATTATAGTTAATGTTTGCCTTCTGTTATACGGCTGCTAGTAGATATTCCTCTAGTCCTAAAGATCAAGCCCAAGTCTGAACTGAGAAAACAAAAGCCATAATTGTATGCCATATGGGGAAATAATTATTTCAAAGCCAACTATTAAATTTGAGATGTCAGGGCTGTTGAAACTTGCCTTGTTGATAGTAGGAAGAATCTCAATTAGAGAATGTTAGGTGGGCTCGTTGGTGAATTGTTTTACTTTTAGATAAGATCTAATTCCAGGGTTTCATCAGAGATGTCTAGTGATTTGTTGGTTTGGTCAATCTAATAATGTATTATTTGCTTTTCTACTAAAAATTTTCATGGAAACTCTATTTTTGGTTTTTTTTTTTCCTTCCATAGGGAGCCCCAGGTAATTCCTCGGATATGCCATGTGCCTGCATGAACACAATTCCTGTTCATCAATCTCTCTCTCTCTCCCCACGTCATATTTGCAACAACCCAATGAGAAGTCGGGAATCAGTGAAATACAATGGATAGTGTGGGTATCATTCACAGGAATCAATAAAATACATTAGAATCAATGAAATATAGGAATTCTTATTGGTTTGTGATAAATATGATGTGGTATCACCGTTGCAACGAATATTTTTTCCTAAGAGGGAAGGGGTGGACACGTGGATCCATCTCATTCCGATCCCGGTATACAAAGGGACGCCGAAGCTTGGGATAAAACCATGGAGAGGAGAGAGAGCGAGAAGAGGCGAATGGGAGGCGATCACACATATCGGTGAAAGATTTCAAATCTTGCCCAAACTCCCAAATTGTTTTGCCCTCCGTCCATTGGATTTTAATTTCCCCCCACGCCCCCACCCCACTTGCTCCTCTCCCCTTCTCATCCCTCTCGCCTACTTCTCTGGTGAGTACAGCGGCGTGGGGATGGTGAGCTTGTTGGACATGCTAAACTTTGTGGACGGACTGTAGTTGTCGTGCATGGGAGAGAGGCTGATGATCTTCACGACGAACCATCCAAAGTGGCTCGACCCGGCATTGCTCTCCAGCCGGCAGATAGACTGGTCCATCCACCTCTCGTACTATGGGTCGGCGGCGTTCCAGGTGGTGGCGAGGAACAACTTGGAGTTTGGAATGTTGGAACTCGACGAGCTGAACGCATCTAGGCCTTCTCTATTTGTAATGCTCCAACATCCTTAGTGTCCGATGGTGCGGTGATGGAGGAAGCTCCGACGTGCATGAAACAGGCACCGTAGCGGTGGGATTGGACTACTGTTGGCACGGACATGAAGTGCAACAACGTGTCGCTAAGAACTGGACTACTGTTGCTTCCTGTGCCAATTATTTCCTGATTCTGATGTTGGATCGGAGATGCAACATCTAGAAAGGATGCAATGCAATGATAAAGTTGATCCAATTATAAAGACTAGTATCGAGAAATCAAATCATGCAAGAGTCCTATGTTGAAACTATCCGAGATCTGGATATATATTTCTTGTAGAGATGATACTTGTTGTACCTTTATATTAGTCGATTTTAAAACTACTTCAAAGTTCTAGTTTTTAAAAGATTCTATGCATGAGGAGTTGATTCCACGTTCAGAAGAAATCAACTGTATATGGATACTTGATGCTCCCCAAGTAGAGGCATGTGGATATGATCAAGCTTTTGTTTTTAATTTTACTTATGTACAAATAATGGCCGATGCTCATAATTATACCAACTGACAACTTGATGTTCGTTGGGATGAGCTAGATATTTGAATGTATCTTGACATCATGACTGTAGAGTCAATGTCGAAAGAAAGTACTATAAGACATTATCGTCTTCGACATATGTATCGAAGAGGATGAGCCAACGGAGGAATTATTGTTTTAGCCAATAAAGAAGTTCTAGTATTCAATTATTGGTTCGATAAATTGTTACATATTGCTATTACTGCGGTAATGATGGCGATGGCTATGATGGTGCTTCAAAACATCGACAATTTCAGCATTATCGATATGGACTTCGCAATCAGAGAGAGTGTTGAGAATCATTGCGTGTCCAACTAGAGCTCTATTTTTTGTGTGTTCTATTTGAAATAGGACTTTATTTTTGGTATTATTCTATTTAATTATTTTCTTTTAAAGGTTGTTAAAATTTATGTTCGAGTAGGTCTTTAGTTTGTGAGTTCAAATAGGAGTTAAACTCCCTCCCATATGATGTCTATTTAAAGGGACTATTGATATCTTCGTTAGGATGTGGAAAGAAAGAGAGAGGAGAGATTATTTGTGCATGTGGAGACTCATTTGTGAGGTATCTTTGTGAGGTTTTGATATTTTTTTTTGAATAAATTATTTTTCTCTCTTAATTTTTTATTCTTTCATAATTATTTTTTCTTTCGATTCTTTATAAATATTTTTTGTTTGGTATTTATTTTAGATCTTGGATCAGCATGATCGATCTACTACGTATAGCATGCAGTTCTACACTACCAAATACTCGTAGAGACTGGCCACAATTCAATGTTATGCATGATTATTGTTGCCTCAATTACATTAAATTTCTCAGCAAGTTGAAGACCAATCCCAGTAAGTGTACAGTAGTTGCTTATGTCCCCGATTCCGATTTTGGATTAGAGGTGTGATAGTTAGAGTATTTAGAAAGAATGCAATGCACCGCCAGTCTTTCTTCACAAGTTCTGCACCGACAGACTGATTGTAGATTGATTGCCAAGGAATATTATACCATTTGCGATTAAGTGTTGGAATGTACCAATCCTATCAGTTTGAGATGAGAGAGAGAAAAACTTAATTTTTTTCTATATGCAATCGATGCTATGAATATATATAGAAAAGAAAAAGAAAAATTGAAATGGTTCTAATATTTATAGGATTTTTCCATTTGAAAAGGGTTGCAAGTTTAAATAGACTTCCAAGTCCTATAGATTACTCCCGGTACGTAGCACATTTACAAATATAAAAACACTCTGCTAATATGTTAGATATTGTAAGAGAACTTCCAATTCTTGATGGGTGAAGTGAAACAAAGAATGTGCGAGCCAATTGATCGATGTTCGGTTATTATAATACAAAGTTCAATTCCGGTAACTAAAAGATTAATTCCCAGTAAATATAAGAAACAACGAAGGACTAAAATCATCAGGCTGGGAAAGTCTAGATGCCTTGGAATACCAAATTTATCCATGACATGGAGTATCATATTAACATGAGGTGGCTGTATCCACTTCTGCATACATCATAGAAAGATAAGAAAGTGTGAGGATAATTCTTTGTTCCCTATGATCTCGGAATAAAGCTTATTCGCGGGATTCGTACACAACTATGCTTCCACAGGTAACAGACGAGAATGCTTCCAGCATGAACGATACCTAAACATCCTCATTTTTGCCACAACCATTTTATTATCGTATGTTGCTTTTTCACTGCCAAACACAGTTTAGCCATGAGCGTCACAAGAATATCTCCAGAATTCCTATTCTAATTTTTTTCTTCCCAACACCTCCAAAGCCAAAACAAGCTACGTAGCTTTAACATGGCAACTTTATGATTAATACTTTTACAAAGCAGCCTGAAACTATTGTATCACGCACAACAAACACAGGTCTTATGACCATAATTTTATTTAATACAGTAGCAAGTGTTAGATATATGTCCTAGATGCTAGATTGGCTGACACATTCCTATACAAATCTAAGCGCAAATTTGTAATTTTGACTATAAATCAATAAATGGGTTATTCTTCTATCACATTGTGTACATTGTGTCTATGATACATCCTTTAAGTTAGTAGGAATGTCAATTCATATTTTCAAGTATTGAAAATTTAAGGCATGAATTTACATAACTAACTCATAAACAGCTCCTGACCATAGGATCATCACGAGGATGGTGATCGATCCGGAAGGTTGGTGTACGATCGCTTCCTTAGGGTAGATGTGTCTTGAGTCTACGGTGTGGAGACACCGAAGCGAGAGTACAGATATTCATTGAGAATGAGAGTACTGAGCGTGACCATATCGAGCAGTCATAAGGAAGTCTACATTCTCATCGATGACTAGCTCGATGCTGCAGTTGTGTGTCTAGTTCTTTGACCTGAGGTACATCGACAGTTCACCTTGAGTGTGTTATAGTTTGACTACACCATAACTCGATCTCCTAGCCATTCAGAACACTGAGGTGTATGTTGGCTGTAGCATATTCATTGTAGGAACTAGATCTTACCAAGATGGGACCTATCAACCTCGGTAGATGAGAGAAGTAGTCCTATGGTGATTAAAAGATCGAGTCCTTAAGCCCATGGCCATGGCAGAGTGAAATAATGAAAAAGAGTTTTCCATTGGAATTTCACATCGGACTCGGATCGATCGATTAACTCATATGACTGATGTTGGGTTTGATGAGTTCACCTTAACCCTAATTCAGTCGGAACTCATGATAGAGGAACTCAATCACACAGATAGCTGCACTGAGAGGTTCATCTTCAGTTCTGATGGGTTGCCACCATATACTGCTAGGTATCACTGGTGGATTTTGGGAGCAACTAGAATGATCTTGATGATCGATCATTCTAATTGTCTGAATCAGAAGAGTTCTGATCCATCGAAAGAAGTTTCGATGATGTCGATGATGAGATCACGACATGTCTCATTACCATACAGAATTGAACCTAACTGGGTCACACTAACAAGGGTTAGGATCTGGATATCATCAATTGGGCTAGCCCAATTGATTTGGATTAGATCCAATTAGGTTCAAGAAAATCATGCTAGCACACGATTGAGCCTAATTTTCTCCTCGTGTAATCTTTTCTATCTCGATGGAGCCAAATAAGATTTGACTCATTTAGAGAATCTTGAGAAGATTTCTCTCAGTCTAAATGAAGCTTGTCCAGCTCAGAAAATGTTTGTCTTAATTCATGAGATGAATTTAAGACAAGCACCTGCTAATTCCTATCACCTGCCAATTTCATTTTAGGACATTAGTCAAAAGTTGACATATGGGTCTTAAATTGAAGGCCACTTAGCAAGAGGTTATTGGAGGATTTTTGTGGAGTGTCCACATGCCAAATCAGCGTCAAATTAGGTGCCATAATCAAATTATGGCGTGAGCCCAATTGGATAAAGAGGGCACCCCAAGTGGATAAAGATGGAAGAGTCTTGATCAACATAAACTCTTGGGTGCCATCTCCCTTATGCTTATCCAATGTTGGCACCAACATAGGAGAGAGGGTGAGGGTTCTTATCTGATGTGATCAGATGACATCACTCCATCAATCAGAATTTTTCTGGATTAAATAGAATTTTCTGATTGATCGAATAATGTGGCACTACGCAGCGCAGTAGGGTCTATATAAACCCTGTATGTGCCTAGGGTTTCTAGTGATTGCACCAAACCCATCAAAGCTTCCATCCCCCTCCTCTTCTCCATGTCCCATCTGAAGTCCTCCCTCCCCTCTTCATGCCCAAGGAGTTGGGCGTCCATCTGGTGCAAGACCAAGGTGTGGTGATGCCTTGAACAGGAAGGCTGCAGGAGTTCTTCGACAAGCTGCTGCTCCAACTTCAGGAAGACTTTTGAAGATCTTCCTAATCAGATTTGGTTCTGATTTTTGGAGCAGAGATTCGCGAGGAGAAGACAATCCAGGCTCTGCCTGAGTGGATACTGGTAGAGGCCAGACAATTGCGTGGCTAAATCAGAACCTCAGGCTTGCTGTGATCATTTATAGGGTAATCAGATTATCCTTGAGGTATTTCATGTTTTCTCATGCTTTTAGATTTATTTTAGAATTAATATCAGATAATAAAATTAGATTTAGAGATTTAGATCTGAAATAAATATAGGATAATTTTTTTTTTAATTATTTCATCACAGATTTGATGTAATCTGGAAGATCTTACAAGGAAAAAGATGATTTTTCCTTCAGCAAGCAACATGGGTTTTACTTAGTCATCTTGGACTGCTGAGTGCTGACTACTTAACAGCTAAACACAGCTCTTATTCCCATAATTTTATTACATAATACAGTAGCAAGCAGCAGAGCTTTTACAAAACCTTATTGGGATACAGATAACCGAATCCTGGACGGATAAACAGTTTCATGGTTAATTACTCAAGTGCAAGGTTAGGCACCATGGTTGCTGCCAATATTGATGCTTGAAATCGACAAAGACTTAAACCAACCATGCAAAGTAGAGGCACAGATATCCACAAAAGGAGTAAGAAATCGACAAAGACTTGAACCAACCACCAAAGCAGAGAAACAGACATGTATCCGTGAAAGAAATAAGAAATCGACAAAGACTTCAACCGACCATGCAAAGTAGAGGTACAACCCACGAAAGGAATAAGAAATCCACAAATGCTAGCAAGTATACATGTGAGGTGTGTAGCATTCGGACTCAATGATGCTGGCCGAATTTTACTTCCAAATAAATAGAGCTGATTTTTTATCAAAAAAAAAAAAACAGAGGAATTGACTGCCGTATCCATACAAATTGCACAGATACAGATACGTAAAAAGCATCATAAAAAAATAAACAAGAAAAAATGAGAACTTCTAGTGAGAGAAGCTTCGAAAACTCTAGTGAGAGAAACCTCAATGCCTTCATCTACCATAGAAAGTATCTCCTAATACCACATACCCCAACCTTCTCAACCTCCCATCCTTCCCCACCAAACCACAAGAACAAAGCCTCCCTTCACTCGCCCCGACCCCATCCCACTAAGAATACACCAGAACTCGGATTTCTTCCACCTATAACTAGCCTGCCAGCCTAAAAGTGTCCTGCTCACAATCTTGTTCCTCCCTCTTTCGGTCCCACTCTTCCCTCGATGCACCAGAGACCCCCTCTCACGGGTGCAAACACCATCCTTCTGGGTTGTCGAGTCCACATCGAAGCGGGTATCTTGGGAAAAGCTCCGGGAGCCCCATCTTTCTTATCTTTACACACCTGGAAGCCATTATCCCATGCTTCCTCGACGCTCCCGACACATCGCAACTCTCTCACATCTCCTTCTGTCCCCAAACTTTGAAAGTTTTTTTAAATCCCTCGCCTGCCTTTGGATAGAAGCTGGCTTGTGGCCAGACCTCGTAAATGGTGCCACCACCAAGCTCATGCTAGTGTGGCCTCTTCTATCAAGCAAAAACACTAGTTTTCACACTTCCTTCCTGCACCGTCTATGAGCCACTCCCCCACCACTCTCTGCATGAAACCCGGTCAGCCAACCCATCCCCCATTGTCACACCACCACGGACCCACCTACCAGTAGAATAGTGAAGCGGCTGATTTGCTCCACTCTGACGAATCTGCATCGGCGTCGAACAGTACGTTTGGATGTAACTCATCTTCTTACTACTATCATTCCTTAAACTCTATCTCTCCTTATCGTTCCTTGGCCTTTAAAAAGGGGGTTTGTTTTCGCTGTGGGGATTTAGGCCACCTCAAAGCCGAGTGCAGAAATCCCCTAAGGTGCTTTCAATACAAGAAGTTCGGACACCCTCTTAAGCGCTACAGGGAGACTTTTCCTCCCATTCCTCAACCCTCTTCTCACCAAGTGCCCCTTCAAACCAACAACGCATTTTCAAACCCCACCATAGAGAACCAATTGAGAGGTCCTATTGCCAAAGCCCTCTTTGCCTTTACCTCTGATATGGCGGACGCCTCCTCCTACTTAAATCAAGCCACTTTTGTCAAATCTTTCGGAAGGCGTATCAAGGTCGACGACGTTTCCCTCACCCTCTTCCGTAAATCAAGAGTAGTTGGTTCCTGGACCACCCATAAAAGGAATAAGAAATCCACAAATACTAGCAAGTATACATGTGAGGTGCGTCGCATTCGGACTCAATGATGCTGACCAAATTTTACTTTCAGAAAAATGGAACTGATTTTTTATCAAAAAAAAAAAAGAACTGATTGTCGTATCCATACAAATTGCACAGGTACGGATACATAAAAGGCATCGTAAAAAAATAAAAAAAAAATAAAAACTTCTAGTGAGAGAAGCTTCCAAAACTCTAGTGAGAAAAACCTCAACGTCTTCGTCCACCACAGAAAGTATTTCCTCATACCACATGCCCCAACCTTCTCAACCCTCCATCTTTCCCCACGAAACCACGAGAACAAAGCCTCCCTTCACTCGCCTTGACCCCACCCCATTGAGAATACACCAGGACTCGGGTTTCTTCCACCTATAACTAGCTTGCCAGCCAAAAAGTATCCTGCTCATGATCTTGTTCCTCTTTCTTTCAGTCCCACTCTTCCCTCGACACAACGACCTACACTTGATATCGCTATCATCCTAGTAGTAGCGTATCGTTTGGTCACGAACCAATTTAAGAACTATGCGATAAATCCTTCTTTATCAATCAAAGTAGTCTTAAGGATTATATCACAATATAGGAGTTCATTAGAAGATGTAATCTTGTGATGAAAAATATCAAATAATTTTTATTATTTATCATTTCATATATATTTATAATTAGCACAATCGTTAAACGATTGGTTTTAGAACACAATTTTCAACAGGCTGAGAGTATTTTCAAATTATTTTGGGCATAATTCAGATGGTTTTGTGTACTGTTTTGGACCGCATGATGGAGATCGGATGGCAGGGAAGGTTTTTTGATTTTTACCCCGATTCGGAGTCCATTTTTTATACGATTTGGATCAAATTTTTTCTAATTATGAGCTCTATTTAAAGGGAGGGCCTTAAGAAGAGTTTTACAGCAGCCTGAGAGTAGTAAATATTAAAAAAATAATCCAAAAGAAGAGAAAAAAATAAGAGAGGCATGAGATTCCTTTGAGAAAAAAAATGAAAGTTCTTTTTTTTTTGTAAAAAAGAGTCTGTATGAGCCTTTTATTTTTTTCTCTAATTTTGTACTTCATTGTATCGTGGATTATTAATAGAAGAATATTAAGAAAATCTTATCTGTGGACGTAAGCCAACAATCAGACCGAACTACGTAAATTTGGTGTACTTTCTTTTCTTTTATTTTTATTGCATGATTAACTCCCTTATGTCACGTTCTATGTTTGTTCTAGTTATCTTTCCTTTATAGAACGATCTTGTTTCCGCTGTGCTTATGTGCTGTGTGGATCGAAGTGTACTCGATTACTCCACAACCGGTCTTTTCAGTTTGGTATCAGAGCAAGGAGATTCTTTTGTAGACGATTTGATTTGAAATAATGACGAGCAAGGTGACGACAACAAAATACGCGATACTGAGATTTGATGGATCAAACTTTACACTTTGGAAGATGAAGATGCAGGCAGTATCGATCAAGGATGGTTGTAAAATTGCTTTGCAAGAAAAAGGATGCAAACCTCAAGAGATAACGGACGAGAAATATGAGGAGAAAGACAAGCTGGCAATGACGAATCTCTATTTGGCGTTGGATGATTCAGTATTGTTCAATATGATTGCCAATTTGTTTTAAATCAGTAGTTTTAATATCATGTTTTCTGATTTTGGAATAGATTGATGCATAAATGGGTAATATACATGCGTACACTAGATAAAGCCACAGGTATAGTTTTTTCCTTTTTCTTTTCAATTCAAGATTTTATCCATTAAAAGATTCTCCAGTCAGTAATATGATTTTATCTATTAAAAGATTCAATTACAAACACAAATTTTGGCATCCGGATTGACATTAAACATTTGATTGATATCCACCAAATAGAAGTGGAAATGGAATCAGATTTAGTAAACTTTGATCCGCATTCAATCTAGTTTTAGCCTATCTTGTGCGGTGCACATATTTCAAATACTTGTTCTATCTAAGATAACCATACAAAAGAAAATTGTTGTAGTATCATCATTTATCAGTGCACGCATGACATGAATTTGTGTTTGCAGAAGCCCAAGCCGTAGCAATGTTATTGCGTGGCTGGTTTGCCAACAATGGCCTGCTCATAGTCATTATCTATCCCTTCAAGCATCACATTAGTATGATTGTCAAATAGTACACAATTCATATATACCTCCAACAACTGGTAGCTTAGCTAGGAGGCGTTGATCGCTCCAAGTAAATTTAAGATACCACAAAGGACTAAGAATCATCAGGTTGGGAAAGTCTAGATGCCTAAAAAAACAAAATTTATCCATGACATGGTGTGTCATATCGGCATTCCAAATGTCAGATAAAAAAGAAGAAAAAATTACAATGAAACCCCTTCAACTTTTGCGATTTGCAATTATACTCCAAAACTTCTATTTTTTTTAGTTAGACCTGGAAACTTAAGATTTGATTGCTGTTGTCTATGTCTTGAATTTTACTTTTAGTAGGACAAGTTGACATCAAATTCAAGCAAGCTTATATTAGATGGCAATTCCAGTCCATATCAAATTAGGATACTTGCCTAAGTTGATTATTGTAGAATACCAATTTATGTCTAAATCAACTTAGTTTATTATATATATATATATATATATATATATATATATATATATATATATATATATATATATATATATATATATATATATATCTTACAACTCAAAATGAATAGAGGTAATCGAGTGTTCTTGAGATTTGGTGTATTAAAAACAAGAGTTTGTGAGGTAATTTTGTACTCTGTAATCTCATCTTTTTTTTTAGTGAAGCTTTTGCACCATCTCCGCCAGTGGATGTAAGTAATAGATCGAACAACATAAATTTTGTGTTCTTATTCTTCTCTCATCTTTTTGCTTCTTGTTTTATTATTCTTCTGCATGTCGCAACAAGTGGTATTAAATCTTTGATCTTTTTCTATTGAAGTTTTGCAATGACGATCGTAGAAATCAAAATCAAGAAGTTTGTAATGGTGCAAATGATTTCAACATCTAGCAAATTAAGATGCAAGCTTTTTTAATGCAACAAGGGCTATGGAAGGCAGCAAGATGTTATCATATAGCATGTCTGATGGAGACAATGAGGAGCTGTTGGCAACGGCACACAATACAATTTTGTTGTATTTGGCAAATGAGGTGCTTAGACAAGTTGTTGCAGAGAAGACAATAGCTGGACTATAGTTAAAATTAGAGAGTAGATACATAACCAAGTCATTCACAAATAGATTATATTTAAAGCATCAGCTTTATGACCCACGCATGAAAGAAGGCACGCCCCTAAAAGATTATATATATATATATATAGATGAATTTAATAAAGCTATTTTGGATTTAAGAAATGTTAGTATTCTAATTGATAATGAAGACCAAGTCCTTATTTTATTGCGCTCGCTACCACCCTCTTATGAGAACTTCGTTGATACAATACTGTATGGTAGAGAATCTCTTTCAGTCACTAATGCAAAAGATATCTTGTAATCTAAAGAGTTGAACAAAAAGGTCTTTATTTAATACCTAATTTTGTGTGCTCTTGTTCTTCTTTTATTTTTCTTATTTTTTTTCTTTCTTGTTTTGTTATTCTCCTTGTTTGTTGCAACCATCATAATGTAACCTAGTTGTCCATCTTCATTAGGGTTCATGAGCACATGATTATCACATGAGATAATTGTAGACATAAAACTTTATTAATATCCTTTCCATTCTGGATTAGAGGAGTGGTTGTATTTTGGTGAGAGCAGACCCTCAGATTTGATTTCATTCCACCGATAAATCCTAAGGGCAAATTAGTCCTTTCACTCATGCTGTTAATGATGTTAGAGTTTGGATGGAGAACTAGGGCATAACGAAATCGTAAATTTTGAGGTCTAATTGAAAAAATTAGAAGTTTTGGAATGTAAATATAAATTGTGAAAATTTGGTTTACTCTGAAGGCTCAGCCAAGATCCCAGAATCACAGTGAAACACACTGGCAAGACCATTTCATGCGATAATATTCCCGGTCAAGAATAACCTACCTCTGGTATATTTAATTTACCCTCCCACGGAATCTGAGTGGAGGCACACCGATGTATACTCTCATGATTATAGATCTCCAGATCTACGAGGATAAGAAAATATAGTGATGCTTCCAACATGAACGCTGCCTTGACATCCTCACTTTTGCAACATCCATTTCATTCATTTGTTGCTTTTCACTACCAAACGCAGTTTAGCCAGGAGCACTACCAGAATATATATCTCCACGAGCAATTACAAGCTACATAGTTTTAACATAGCACGGCTATACATGATTAATATTGTCACAAAGAAGCCTGAAACTATCGTATTGCGCACAACACACACAGGTCTTATTTCCATAATTTTATTACGCACATAAGACGGTAGCAAGCAACGTAGGTTGTACATAGCCATCATGGACTGCTGAGTGCTGGCTTACTGGACGGCTAAACTCAGCTCTTATTTCCATGATTTTATTACGTACATATATAAGACGGTAGCAAGCAACATTAACGTAGGTTTTACATAGTCAACCTGGACTGCTGAGTGCTTGGATCACCAGCAGGGTTGCTGCCATCAGTTTCTTCGTCTCCGCTTTGGTTCTTGTCCCCAGGGTCATTCACCTCCCCGTCATTGGTAATTAGTTCTGCAGGTGCACGACCGATGGTTTGCCTGAGGCCGGTGGACGACACTGACACTTGGGCTGGAGAGTTTGTTTCATCCACTCGACGCACCCCAAAACATTAGTGTTGCGGTCAATCTCCTCGTTGTCTGGTCATCGGGAACGAGCATCTGCACGAAAAAATTCACACTGATCGGAGATGCCTCCGACGGAAACCCTCTGACGGTCAAATCAGAGAGGAGACTAGGCAACAGTAGAGAAGGATCAGGAGAATCAGCGGTGGAGAGAGCGAGAGAGAGAGAAAGACCCCCCCTCAAGCTGCTGCCTTACCTCGTCTTATAGTATGAGGTGGTATGGTCCCGCCGTCGGTGATGTAGACAATTGAAGAGTTGTCAAATCGCCGAGGGTTGTCACATCGTTGACGAGCTGACAGGTCTCAGGAATTAATTCGCGTCCTTGGCAGGACAGTGCCCCAGGTCTCCTGGCAGGACAACGCCCCCCGACGGTTACATGGCATGTCCTTGATAGGACTGCAGCCCACGCCGCTCGTTCGGCATCCAGAAAGGTCTGTAGAGGTCGGAAGCCGGTTGTCCAAGCCGACAGGGAGTCGGTGATGTCCCATCCGACAGGAGGTCGGCGATGCGAGATCGGCTTTCAGACGATCAGAGACAGTGTTGGTCTGTTAGGCCGACACGTTCCGGTCGGGCATGATCGGTAGTTACCGTTGATGCTGCCCGTTGTCAAAGTCGATCGGTCCATCCTCATGGATGGATCGGCATCGGGATCTGTCGGTGAGTCGGCATCGAAGATGGGTCGATATCGTGATCCGTCGATGAGTCGGTGTCGATGAATCGATTCGATCGGTATATCCCAACAATTAGGATACACAGTTGCATCTACGGAGGCTAAGCGGATGGTATAGG